>NW_026453614.1:0-97937 GCF_943734755.1 Anopheles moucheti | reverse complement strand
TAGTGAGTAGTCGGGTGTACGGAATTTACGTACAATCAATCCTAAATAAAATTACTGGAAATGCTAAGGATGTGCTGTGTCTCGCAGGCAATCCATTACATTTCGATGATGTTAAAAAGGTACTCGTAGAAGCTTTTGGAGATCGCCAAGAGCTTGCCACTTATAAGGCTCAACTTTGGTCTAACAAGCAAAGCGATGAAATGAGTATACACGCATACCACAAGAGGACTAAGGATATAATGCACAACATCAAGACTAGACAGAACAGGTTATACAGTGACAATTGGACAGCCATTTGTAAATTTATTGATGAAGATGTGTTAGCAGCATTTATCGCCGGGCTCAAACATCCGTATTTCGGGTACGCCCAAGCAGCGAAACCGGATGACCTTGATAGTGCTTACGCATTTCTTTGCAAATTCACTGCAAATGAGAAAATTTCGTCGCAACTTACTGTTACTAAATTTCAAAAACCTGGTGCAAGTAATAGAATATTAAACAGTTTTACAACAAATGCAGACTCGAGGAAAATACACACAGAGGCACGGGTTACTGGCCAAACGAATTACCAGATTAAGCCAGAACAAATTCGATATAAACCTCCGACTGAGAAAATGGATGTTGATCCGTCTATTAGAAGCAAATTAACGATTAACAGAAATGTTATGAATAATAACGATTGCGAAGGAGAAATTATGTCAAATTTTTGGGAAGTTACAGAGGTAACCCAACCAGCTTAGATTACCTTCCGTATTTGAACTGCACAAACTCTAAAAGTGGGCAAAATTTGAAACTATTAATCGATACTAGCTCGAATAAGAACATTCTTAGACATGGTGTAATTCCCGAATCTTCGATTATCTCGATTAAGGACACACGTGTCAAAAATATAACAGGCGAGCATTGCGTCCACAGCAAAGGGCAGATTAATCTACTTGGTTTTGGATTGCCAAAACAGACTTACTATTTAGTAAATTTCCACGACATTTTCGATGGAATACTAGGGTCTAACTTTTTTGCTGAAAACAACACCATTATCGATTATACAAAAGAAGTTATTATTATCAATGGAACTACTTTCCCTTTCACTAAATACTTTCCATCTAAAAGAATATTTAACCATTTAATCACAATTAATACACTAAAGGACGGTGACTGGTTTGTTCCGCGTTTTCAAACACTTTACAAAAATTGTATTATAAAGCCAGGTTTATATAGAGCCGAAAATGGCAAATCAACCGTTAATGTTTTAAGTTTCCATCAAAAATTCCCAACGGAAAAGAAAACATTTGGGTTGAAAGTAAATAATTTTGAAACTATTACGCCTATCTCTGTACTTAACCTTGAAATATTAGATAAAAAAATTATAGAATCCTTGATCCGTACAGAACATCTCTTACCATTAGAAAAAGATAGTTTACTTAATACAATAATTGAAAATTCTCAAGTACTTTTGAAAGAAGGCGAGAAACTCTCTTCGACAAGTGCTATAAAGCATAAAATAATTACAAAAGATAACGAACCAACCTACTCAAAATCCTACAGATTTCCCCATCATTACAAATCAGATGTAGAAAAACAAATACAAGAAATGCTAGACAATGAAATTATTGTTCACTCGAGTAGCCCATATTCTTCACCAATTTGGGTGGTTCCTAAGAAAAATGACGCCTCAGGCCGAAAAAAAATAAGAGTTGTTATAGATTATCGCAAACTCAATGAGAAAACTGTTAACGATCGTTATCTTATTCCTCAAATTGAAGAGATACTCGATAATTTAGGCAAATCATCATATTTCACAACTTTAGATTTGAAATCAGGCTTCCATCAGATCCAAATGGATCCAGCGTATCAAGACTGCATTTTCGACTGGACAGGGGCATTTTGAATTTACCAGAATGCCATTTGGATTGAAAAACGCGCCAGCTACGTTCCAACGCATGATGAACCATGTTCTATCTGGTCTTATTGGATCTATTTGCTTCGTTTATTTAGACGATATCATTGTTATTGGTGAAAACTTAACTTCACACCTAAAAAATTTGGATAGCATCCTGAAACGATTAACAGCTTTCAATTTAAAAATCCAATTAGATAAATGCGAATTTCTCAAAAAAAGAACTCATTTTTAGGGCATATAATAATTTCAAAGGGCGTCAAGCCAAATCCCGAAATAATAGAAAAAATATCTAATTGTAAACTACCAACAACGCAAAAAGAATTAAAACAATTTCTAAGATTGACCGGATACTATCGAAGATTCATAAGAGATTACGCAAAAATAGCTAAACCGTTATCCAATTGCTTAATAAAAGATACTATAGTAAATTTCGAAAGCGAACATTATCTTAAAGCGTTTCAAGAATTGAAAAATATAATTACCTCAGACCAGGTGTTAGCATATCCCAACTTTAACCTACCATTCATCTTGACAACAGATGCGAGCAATTATGCTCTTTGTTGGATACGTTACGCAGCGAGGCACTCACGCTCTCCGGGAGAGTGATCTCTCGTCGGTTGATGTGGACGAGTGCCGTTATCTCGGGATGGACCGAGATCGTTATCTCGGTCCCGATCGCGAGGATAAAGCAGTCGAGTTTGCGTCACGAGCAGGAACAGCTGGATCCTCCGATAGTGTAAAATAATGTAATACGTAATAAAACATAAAAGTGGCGACGAGGATGGGATATTGTTAAATCCCGAAATTTTAACGATTCTTGTGATCTTAGGAACATTTGTGTTATTTATTTGTTTCGTTTTTAAACGTTTTTGTGTGATCCAAGAAACATTTGTGTTTTATTTATTCTGATTCCATTTTAACGTGTTTGTACGTGTGCGTGTGTTTAAAAAAAAATTGGTTCACCACGTCGAAAACGTCGGAGGATGGAAATTGGTGATACGAACAGTACTGACGCATTTGCGGACGCCGACCCGCGTCGGTTGTCCCAAAATCGTATCAACGGTGCAGCGATCCAGCCTAACGCGCAAGGCGTTTTCGTACCGCAAGATACGGCGTTCCAAGCCCAGCGAGACGGACCGTCGGGTCAACGTACGGCGTACATCCAGCAGCCATCGCAACCACCAGCAGCATCGCCATCGCAGTTCGGCGCGTCCCCAGTCATGATGACCAGCCCGGACAACGCAACAATTGTGCAAATGCTGAATTTAATTCAGCAACAAATGGCCCAGCAGCAACAATTTGTTAACGAATTTTTGCATCAGCGGTTGCTACATCAAAACGTCGCTCCACCCAGTCTGCATCCAGAACAAATAATCGATTCGCTTTCTCGTCACATTGCAGAATTCCGATACGAGAAAGAGGCAGGAATCACATTTAAACAATGGTACGCGAGGTATGCTGATCTATTTCAGAACGACGCCGCGCGAATCGATGCCCCTGCCAAGGTTCGATTGATGTTGCGGAAACTGGGAACGGCCGAGCACGATCGGTTCCTGTCCTTCATCCTGCCCCATCGTCCGTCTGACTTCTCGTTTGAGGAAACAGTGGAAAAACTGTCAGCGCTTTTCGACGACCAGGAAACTCTGCTCAGCAAGCGTTTTAAATGCCTCCAGATAACCAAGAAGCGGACGGAGGACCACTTGGTCTACGCATGTCGTATCAACAAATCTTCGGTGGATTTTGAGCTTGGCAAGCTCACCGAAGAGGATTTCAAGTGTTTGTTGTTCGTGTGTGGCCTGAGGGACGAGGGCGAAGCTGACCTTAGAACGCGACTTCTGGCCCGTATTGAGGATCGAACCTGTACTTCCCTTCAGCAGCTGTCCACCGAGTGTCACCGGTTGGTGAATTTAAAGAGAGACAGCGCAATGATTGAAGGTCCTTTGCCGGAACGTGTTTTAGCTGTCAATACAAAAGGGGACCGCCAACAACGGCAGCATTCTTCCGGCACAGCTGTTCCGAAAAATCCGTGTTGGCTGTGCGGAGACCGTCATTGGATGCGAGAGTGTGCTTACCGCACCCACCGATGTGAAACGTGCTCGCGTATCGGGCATAAAGAGGGTCATTGCAAAACAGCAGCTCGACGCAAGCCACAAAAGCGTTTCACCAAGTACAGACGAATGAAAATGCTCTCAGTAAACGTCCATAATGTGCAGCAACGACGTAAATTCGTGCCTGTGGTGATAAATGGCACGCCGGTCCGATTGCAGCTTGATACGGCATCAGACATCACAGTGATCGACCGGAAAACCTGGCAGCGCATTGGTAGTCCTAAGTTAGCACCTTCATCGATAGTAGCTCACACAGCATCGGGTGCTAACCTGACACTGGACGGGAATTTTATGGGTAGCGTCAGTATGGCCGACCAAACCAAGCGAGTTCAGATTTCAGTCACTCCTGTACGCCTGCTTCTTCTAGGACTGGATCTGATTGACGCCTTTTCATTGTGGTCAACTCCCATTGATAAATTCTGTTCCCAGCTGAAGACATCAGACGGCGCGCAGCGGTCATGGCAAAATAGATTTCCCCAGCTTTTTGGAGAGACGGGGCTGTGTACAAAGGCGAACGTTTCTTTTACGTTGAAGGAAAATTATCGTCCGGTTTTTCGCCCCAAACGACCAGTTGCCTACGCAGTACGAGAAGCGGTGGATCGAGAACTGGATCGTTTACAAACCCTTGGGGTTATTACTCCTGTTAAGGCATCTGATTGGGCTGCGCCGATAGTAGTTGTCAAAAAAGCTAATGGGTCGATCCGAATATGTGGCGATTATTCCACGGGTCTAAACGACGCCCTAGAGCCAAATGGTTACCCGTTACCATTACCGGAAGATATATTTTCGAAGCTTTCCAACTGCAAATACTTCAGCAAAATTGATCTATCAGATGCGTTTCTCCAAATCGAGATCGACCCGCAATACCGTTCACTATTAACCATTAACACGCATCGCGGTCTATATCTTTACAATCGCCTGCCACCGGGTATAAAGATCGCACCAGCCGCATTCCAAATGGTAATAGATAAAATGCTAGCTGGTCTGAGGAATGTGTCAGGTTATCTAGATGACATCATTGTTGGTGGCACATCGCAAGAGGAGCACGATGCGATCTTAACAGATACGCTTGCGCGAATCCAGGACTACGGATTCACTATTCGGGCTGACAAGTGTGCTTTCCGTATGCCCCAGATCACCTACTTGGGGCACGTAATAGATAGCCACGGACTGCGCCCTGATCCAGCAAAAGTTGCGCTTATACGGAATCTGCCAGAGCCAACAGACGTTACAGGCGTTAGGTCTTTTCTAGGAGCCATTAATTTCTACGGTCGTTTTATGCCTAACATGCGCAAACTGAGATACCCATTGGATCAGCTCCTGAAGGCTAATGCTTCATTTAAATGGACGCCAGAATGCAAACGCGTTTTCCGTGAGTTCAAATCTCTATTAGCATCAGATCTACAGCTAGCTCACTATGACCCAAGGCAAAAGATCGTTGTTTCGGCAGACGCATCTTCAATCGGCCTAGGTGCGACAATTAGTCATGTGTATCCTGGAGGGTTGCAACGGGTGATTCAGCACGTTTCTCGAGCCCTCACCGAAACAGAAAGCCGATACAGTCAAATTGATCGAGAGGGTCTGGCCATAATATTCGCAGTAAAAAAGTTTCATAAACTGATTTTCGGAAGACATTTTACCCTGCAAACGGATCATCGTCCTCTGCTCCATATATTCGGCTCTAAGAAGGGCATACCAACGTTTACGGCTAACCGTCTCCAGCGATTTGCGTTAACCCTCCTCGCCTATGATTTTAGTATCGAGTACGTGCGCACCGAAGATTTCGGTAATGCGGATCTACTGTCACGTTTGATAAACACGCACACCAAGCCAGAAGAAGATTGCGTGATCGCGAGCTTAGAAGCAGACGTTAAATCGATCTTGGTAAACGCACTGGAGACAATACCTGTTAATCATGTGGAGCTAACAAAGGAAACAGCGAAGGATCCGTTGCTACAGAGGGTCGAATATTACGTTCGCAGCGGATGGCCCAAAAATACAGCATTTACAGGCGAACTGGCCAGATTCCACGCTAGAAAAGATGGCTTATCAATCGTAGACGGATGTCTTCTTTTCAGCGAGAGGGTGGTAATACCCAGATCACTGCAACAACGATGCCTTCAGCAAGTGCATAACGGACACCCAGGGATCGTCAGAATGAAAGCCTTATCCCGCAGCTATTTGTATTGGCCTTCTCTGGATGCAGATATTGCGGACTGGGTAAAAACATGTGATGCATGCCAAGCTGTTGCCAAATCACCACCCCACTCAGATCCCGTTTCTTGGCCGAAAGCTTCGGCACCATGGCAGAGAATACATGTAGACTATGCTGGCCCGCTTGATGGAGCATATTTTCTCGTGGTAGTGGATGCATTCTCCCACTGGCCTGAAGTAATACGAACGAATAGCATCACAGCTAAGGCAACAATCAACATTCTGCGTTCGATATTCGCCCGTTTTGGAGTTCCTAACACGCTTGTTTCAGACAATGGAACGCAGTTCGTTGGCATGGATTTTAAGGAATTTTGCATCCAAAACGGCATCGACCATATCACTACAGCGCCTTATCATCCCCAATCTAATGGGCAGGCTGAAAGATTTGTCGACACATTCAAGCGTGCTGTTAGGAAAATATCGGCAAATGGCACACCGATCCACGAAGCATTGGACACATTTTTACTCGCTTACAGAAGCACGCCAAATTATGTGTTGGGCCCTTCAAAGTCACCAGCGGATCTAATGCTAAACCGGCCGATTCGAACAACATTAGATCTCCTACGCCCGAAGCAAACAAGCTCTACAAAATGTGCTGTAACGAACAACCTGAAACAGTTCCGTACGTCTGATCCAGTCTACGCCAAACGGTATACACGGAATGGATGGATCTGGGTAGCTGGCACAATTGTTAAACGTATCGGGGCTGTCATGTATACCGTCAGGATGTTGGATAAGAGGCTTATAAGATGTCACGTGAACCAGTTGCGTGATCGCCGTGAACGTCAGCAACATCATCACGATCCTGTGAGATCGGTTAACACCAATTTACCTCTTGATATAATTTTAGATACGCCACCTAACAGCGCTCGTGAGTTACCGCCTGACCCTCAACTGCGGACACCTGCATCGGTCAGCAATCCCGATGCCCTCTCAAACGTGCCAAACAGCGCTCCTGGCTTACCGTCTGACCGTCAACTGCAGACTTCAGCATCCGTCATCAATCCGGATGCCGCGCCAGCTGTGGCGCCTTCGCCTCGTACCTGCCCTCCGAATCCGGCAATCTTTGTGCAGCCTTCAAGACAGGAACCACGCCGGTCTTCTAGACATAGAAGGCCGCCCAGTAGGTTCGATGTTTATCGACGTTTTTAAAGAAGGGGAGATGTTGGATACGTTACGCAGCGAGGCACTCACGCTCTCCGGGAGAGTGATCTCTCGTCGGTTGATGTGGACGAGTGCCGTTATCTCGGGATGGACCGAGATCGTTATCTCGGTCCCGATCGCGAGGATAAAGCAGTCGAGTTTGCGTCACGAGCAGGAACAGCTGGATCCTCCGATAGTGTAAAATAATGTAATACGTAATAAAACATAAAACTCTTGGTGCAGTCTTGTCGCAAATTCAAGAAAGTAAAGAAAGACCTATCGCATTCAGCAGCAGGACCCTAAACAAAACAGAAAGTAACTACTCGACTACTGAGAAAGAAGCTCTTGCGATAATTTGGGCCATACGAAAGTACAGACCATATCTCTATGGCAATAAATATGGTAACCACACGTGCAAAACTGCCGCGTGTAGGTGAAAAAACAAATAACCCGGGCTCCGGAATAAAATGAATTATTAAGGGCGGGAGGACTAGATTGTGTCGCTATAAGTTTGAATATGGTTCAAATCATTTCAAATCTTTATTTTTCGCCACTCTTTTGGGGCCTTGTATAATTGTCTGACGTACGTCTTAAATAAATGGACATCCGTAATCTGCGGGATAATCTAATCTCAACTGGAAACAACGAAGGCTAACTATCATGGTACACTCGTACAATTAAACCATACACAACAAGCTGAACGATTAAGCATTGCGATAATGTTTGTTAGTAAAGTATATGTTGCTACCCTTAACACGAGTTACGTAGAATGGGTTGCCTTCGCCACACACCCTCAATGAGCGAAAGCGAAAGAAAACTCACATCTACTTCCGTAGCACGCCACCGACCGGGGGAGATTTTTGCCCACCGAACTTAGACGACTGCTTCCCAGCGAGTGTTCGCTTCGGTGGCGGGATACGGCTCGACGGTTTGTTCATCTTTTCATCCTTTGGTAAAGGAATTTTGGAAGCAGTTGAGTTACTTTTAATATTCGTTCCCGCTTGTTCGATCGCAGTGGATCCCGCCATTGGCATGGGCCTCGGAATGTGCACCGTGAGGGTCGGTTTATCCAGCACGAACGTATCCTGTCGAACGATACGTGCCGCCGGTTTGATCGTTTGGTTCCTCGGTGCCGTTGCTTCCGGTCGGTGCTTTTTCGTCGCGCCCGTCCCGTTCGGGCTCGCACGTTGCGAAGGCATAGGCAAGATCCTTTTCCCCGTCAGCCGATGGATAGGGCTACCCGGTGATGGCTTCGTGTTAGTTTTACCGGTTGCAATGACAACCTTCGACATAGCTTGCCGGCTGCGCACAACCTGTCTAACGCTTTCCACGACCGGTTTCATAGCTGTAGTATTTTGCTCTTGCTTCAAGCTTTTAGCTGGTGATGCTCTAATAGGTTTACTCTACAAAAGAAATTGATCATTGAATGTCATTGAATGCACTGGCTTTCCCCTTTTCATGTGCTCCTCTATCGGTGCGAGGGAAGAGCAATCGTGTATGATGATAATAGCAGACAAATCAATTTGCAACACGAACACAATTTACCTGCACAATCTGGATGAGATGCTGCGGCTCTTGCTTTTTCCGACGGTGTGACAAGTGTCAATCGGAGTACAAATTTGACATTCCGACCGTTCAGCGCCTACTGTGATATTCGATATATTTTCAAAGTGTCTATTCCGTGTTGCTATCCCGCTCACACAATCGTAACCCTTTCTCGCTCTATCCTGTCAAAAAGCAAGAAAGAAAGCAGATCAAAAAATCAAAAGATTTTTCAAAGTGTTAAAAAAACCCGAACGGCTTGTACTTTACTATGGTACAATATATTGTTGCGCCGGTTCAAGCCTGACACGCAGCTTTATCTTTATATTGCAAATAAATCATATGGTGGTGGAGCGAGGAAAATCGTTATGCTGTTTTGCGTTGGAAAGCTTTCTTTCTTGCTGGTTCTTACAAGTTTGGTTGTCCGTTGTACGTTTTCCGTGTCCTCCGCCTACCAAGAAAGATTACTCTGCACAGAGCTTGGACAACTTTGAGCTGCTGGCGTTATACCCTTAAAAAGAATTAATCATTAAAATACATTCCAATTTTAAGAGAGTGCGGATATTGACCGACTGACACTTAGCTTGCACTTATCAGCATCCTTCGAAGACTTGCTTTGCATTTTTCTATTCATCCAAATACACCCCCAATGAAATTGTGTGTTTTTTTTACAATTATGATAGACACTGACCGAGTATAGAACTTTTCTAAAACGTTAAAGAAAACCTCGAAAATACCAGAACAATTACAAATTAGAAGAAATGTTGATTTATAAGATCAAACCCGCAAAGGGAAACACTCAATAGCTATAGCCAATCAAACTAAAGTACAAGAAGCTCAGGAATAAGTGTTCTAAGACATGGGAGGAAGGCAAAGACATAAGAGAAACATTAAAATAATGAAATAAGAGAGTGTTGTGGTTTGCAAAGTTTATTTATTTTACTTCAATCCCATTTATAATTGTATTTATATAGACCGTTATATAGCCGTTTATGGCGGGTGTATATTTATTTTTATATATATTTGAAGCTAGGGTAAATGGCTTTACGGGTCAATCTTAAACCGTATGCAGTTCGGGAAACTAAACGCTACCACATTTGATCGTACTCCTTAACGATCCTTACCGTGTACGCATATAAGTTAAATTACCAGATTATTATACTTGCGAAGCGGTACAGGTAACTTATTCTATACTGATGACCGTATTATAGTTTCCGTTTTCTTCTCTAACTCACAGTTGTGGCGTTGAGTACAAGCGACGATAATATATCAATGATGGTTGTTTGTGTACGCGTAACCACACGTGCAAAACTGCCGCGTGTAGGTGAAAAATCAAATAACCCGGGCTCCGGAATAAAATGAATTATTAAGGGCGGGAGGACTAGATTGTGTTGCTATTGTATGAAGTTAGACAATTCCACACCTTTCATATCTAATCATTATTAATAAGCTTATGTCAATAAAAGCAAGGCTTGGTAGAAATAATATTGATGCGCGAATATCACTAATACATTGAAATAGAATTATATACCAACTGGTATACTACAACCTAAGAAGAGTACCATGTAAGATAAACGCTGCCTTGGATACATGTGTGTGGATGCTGGATGCATGCGTTAGCAAAATAGGAGAACAAGCCTCTCTCTTCTGTTCGAATCACCAACGAATAAAGACGTGTCGCAAGCCCGACTCATCATTGGCGCAGCCGGTAGGATAAAGTAAGTGGTAAAACAGTGGTTAAAACAGTGCAAACACAAGATTTTGATTTTATAGTGAATCTTTGTGACAGTGTACCCGAAATCCGCTTGTGATTAAATAGTGCGTGATTTCATCTCCGAGCGATCTTCAAAGTTCGGGTGATTTGTGGTGCCGCCGCCCTGTAACCACGTGCTGTAGTGAGAATCTTTTGTACAAGGTCGTTGACACCAGACTAAAAGGTTAAGTGTTCCACGTTGGAATTATTTTTATTGCGCACTACCAGATAGACGCAAAACCAATAAAAATAAATCATACTATCAGATAGATTTTTTTCCCCTTTTTTCAATTGAACACGTTTTGGTGAGGTTTTGCAGAACAGAGAGCGTTCGAGCGTTTTATTTTTTTTGTTCGAACCAGATTTGTGCGCACTATCAGATAGACGCGAAATCTACAATACAGCACTACTAGATAGTCTGTTTTTTCTTTGCGGAGTGCAACCTTATGAGTGACCTTCCTGAAATTCTTTCCGCTAGGCGTGACCCCGTAAGTGAGGAAGAATACAGTGATAGTGTAGATTCTATCGAATCAGGAGATTTAGCCCATATTCCCATACCAAATCTTGATATTGAGCTAGGAGCAATGTCTCTTGAACAATCGCAACCGCAGACACATGCAGCAAATGATGTGTTATCTCAATTAATAACACAGATGAGCAGCTTAAACGCAAGTATACAACACGTATCTGCTAGGCAAGAATCGTTCGAAGTTGCGCTGCAAAGGTTATCGAACCCTGCAAGCACGTGCTTCCCTAACACTGTAACGGTGCCTGTTCAGACACCTCATGCAAACAGTGATTTTTTTCGGATCCCTGATCCAGTCAAATCGATACGATACTATGATGGTAGTCGTAAGCAATTGCAATCGTGGATAACAGTGGTAGAAGATACGTTAAAGATTTTTGAAAATGTAGTGAGTAGTCGGGTGTACGGAATTTACGTACAATCAATCCTAAATAAAATTACTGGAAATGCTAAGGATGTGCTGTGTCTCGCAGGCAATCCATTACATTTCGATGATGTTAAAAAGGTACTCGTAGAAGCTTTTGGAGATCGCCAAGAGCTTGCCACTTATAAGGCTCAACTTTGGTCTAACAAGCAAAGCGATGAAATGAGTATACACGCATACCACAAGAGGACTAAGGATATAATGCACAACATCAAGACTAGACAGAACAGGTTATACAGTGACAATTGGACAGCCATTTGTAAATTTATTGATGAAGATGTGTTAGCAGCATTTATCGCCGGGCTCAAACATCCGTATTTCGGGTACGCCCAAGCAGCGAAACCGGATGACCTTGATAGTGCTTACGCATTTCTTTGCAAATTCACTGCAAATGAGAAAATTTCGTCGCAACTTACTGTTACTAAATTTCAAAAACCTGGTGCAAGTAATAGAATATTAAACAGTTTTACAACAAATGCAGACTCGAGGAAAATACACACAGAGGCACGGGTTACTGGCCAAACGAATTACCAGATTAAGCCAGAACAAATTCGATATAAACCTCCGACTGAGAAAATGGATGTTGATCCGTCTATTAGAAGCAAATTAACGATTAACAGAAATGTTATGAATAATAACGATTGCGAAGGAGAAATTATGTCAAATTTTTGGGAAGTTACAGAGGTAACCCAACCAGCTTAGATTACCTTCCGTATTTGAACTGCACAAACTCTAAAAGTGGGCAAAATTTGAAACTATTAATCGATACTAGCTCGAATAAGAACATTCTTAGACATGGTGTAATTCCCGAATCTTCGATTATCTCGATTAAGGACACACGTGTCAAAAATATAACAGGCGAGCATTGCGTCCACAGCAAAGGGCAGATTAATCTACTTGGTTTTGGATTGCCAAAACAGACTTACTATTTAGTAAATTTCCACGACATTTTCGATGGAATACTAGGGTCTAACTTTTTTGCTGAAAACAACACCATTATCGATTATACAAAAGAAGTTATTATTATCAATGGAACTACTTTCCCTTTCACTAAATACTTTCCATCTAAAAGAATATTTAACCATTTAATCACAATTAATACACTAAAGGACGGTGACTGGTTTGTTCCGCGTTTTCAAACACTTTACAAAAATTGTATTATAAAGCCAGGTTTATATAGAGCCGAAAATGGCAAATCAACCGTTAATGTTTTAAGTTTCCATCAAAAATTCCCAACGGAAAAGAAAACATTTGGGTTGAAAGTAAATAATTTTGAAACTATTACGCCTATCTCTGTACTTAACCTTGAAATATTAGATAAAAAAATTATAGAATCCTTGATCCGTACAGAACATCTCTTACCATTAGAAAAAGATAGTTTACTTAATACAATAATTGAAAATTCTCAAGTACTTTTGAAAGAAGGCGAGAAACTCTCTTCGACAAGTGCTATAAAGCATAAAATAATTACAAAAGATAACGAACCAACCTACTCAAAATCCTACAGATTTCCCCATCATTACAAATCAGATGTAGAAAAACAAATACAAGAAATGCTAGACAATGAAATTATTGTTCACTCGAGTAGCCCATATTCTTCACCAATTTGGGTGGTTCCTAAGAAAAATGACGCCTCAGGCCGAAAAAAAATAAGAGTTGTTATAGATTATCGCAAACTCAATGAGAAAACTGTTAACGATCGTTATCCTATTCCTCAAATTGAAGAGATACTCGATAATTTAGGCAAATCATCATATTTCACAACTTTAGATTTGAAATCAGGCTTCCATCAGATCCAAATGGATCCAGCGTATCAAGACTGCATTTTCGACTGGACAGGGGCATTTTGAATTTACCAGAATGCCATTTGGATTGAAAAACGCGCCAGCTACGTTCCAACGCATGATGAACCATGTTCTATCTGGTCTTATTGGATCTATTTGCTTCGTTTATTTAGACGATATCATTGTTATTGGTGAAAACTTAACTTCACACCTAAAAAATTTGGATAGCATCCTGAAACGATTAACAGCTTTCAATTTAAAAATCCAATTAGATAAATGCGAATTTCTCAAAAAAAGAACTCATTTTTAGGGCATATAATAATTTCAAAGGGCGTCAAGCCAAATCCCGAAATAATAGAAAAAATATCTAATTGGAAACTACCAACAACGCAAAAAGAATTAAAACAATTTCTAAGATTGACCGGATACTATCGAAGATTCATAAGAGATTACGCAAAAATAGCTAAACCGTTATCCAATTGCTTAATAAAAGATACTATAGTAAATTTCGAAAGCGAACATTATCTTAAAGCGTTTCAAGAATTGAAAAATATAATTACCTCAGACCAGGTGTTAGCATATCCCAACTTTAACCTACCATTCATCTTGACAACAGATGCGAGCAATTATGCTCTTGGTGCAGTCTTGTCGCAAATTCAAGAAAGTAAAGAAAGACCTATCGCATTCAGCAGCAGGACCCTAAACAAAACAGAAAGTAACTACTCGACTACTGAGAAAGAAGCTCTTGCGATAATTTGGGCCATACGAAAGTACAGACCATATCTCTATGGCAATAAATTCACCCTTGTGACCGACCATAAGCCGTTAGTATTCATAAAAACATCATTTAAAAATTATAAAATACTTAATTGGCGATTAGAGTTAGAGAGTTACGATTATGATGTAAATTACAGACAAGGAAAGACTAACATCGTAGCAGACGCGCTGAGTCGAATATCGCAAGAAGTCAACGCAAACGAAACAATAACTCAAAACGTTACTGTTAAAAAAATGGTCTCACTGAAAGCTACGAATCATGAAAAGGGCGTATCCTCTGGAACTGTACATTCTGCCGACGATTCAAGTGATTACTTCATCCATATAACGAACAGACCGATTAATTAATATCGCAACCAGCTAATTTTCAAAATTTCAAACACACACTCAACTGTTGTAAGAGAAACGCCATTCCCTAATTTCCATAGAACAGTAATAACTAAAAACAGTTTTGGCATAGAAGACTTCAAGCGCTACTTACTGAAATTCCATAATAGTAAGCAAACTGCAATTCTTGTCCCAGAAGAATTAACGCAAGTGTAACAAACGGCTTTCAGGGACAATTATTCAATCAAAGGTCACTTTGTCATGGCAAAAACAATAGTCGAAGACGTAATAGACACGAACAATCAGGATATTATCATATCCAGAGAACAAGAAAGGGCTCATCGGGGAATATCAGAGGTCGAATGCAAACTCAAACGTGCTTTCTTCTTCCCAAATATGCAGAGGCGGATAAAGAATTATATAAACAATTGCGAAGTTTGCAATGTTCACAAATACGAACGTAAGCCATACCGTATAAAAATATCCCCATGGTCAGTAACCAGCAGACCCTTAGAACGTGTACACATGGATATTTACATAATAAACCATACGAGTTTCTTGTCGTTAATCGATTCGTTTTCGAAACATCTACAAATGTTACACATAAAAAACAAGAACATTATCCAAGTACAAAGAAAGCTTTCACAATATTTTGCACAATACGGTATACCCAGCGATAAAATAACTGACCATGAAACAACGTTTAGATCAACGCAACTCAAAAACTATTTGGGATCATTAGGAGTGGCTCTGAAATACGCTTCATGCTCAGAATCCAACGGACAGATAGAAAAAACACATAGTACAATCACCGAGATTTACAACACAAATAAACACAAGTACGAAAACAACGACGTCAAATCTACGATAAGGATAGCAGTAGCGCTATACAACAATACAATCCATTCAGCCACTAAGTATACTCCTAATGAATTAACGTTCAATCACGCAAATAACTTTAGTTCAGCGCAAATATTAGAAAGCTCCAACCAACTCTTTGCCGATGCAAAACACAACCTAGAAGCAGCCGTTAAACGACAAATAAGCAAGAATTGTAAAAGAGAAATACCACCAACTGTACAAGAAGCCACAAATGTATACGTAACACCAAATATTCGGACAAAAACTCAACCAAGAGCAAGCAAAACAACAGCAAATATCGTCAAAGAAAGAACTTTCATGAACAATCGAGGAGTAAAGCGTCATAAAAACAAAATCAAGCGACTTAAAGGTTAATCGTTAGGAATTATCAAGGGTTAGAAAATGAGTAAATCAGTAATTAAGTATTAAGTAGTAATTAAGCAAATGAATTATATCGTTATATAAAAAAAACGTAAACGAATGTAATGATGAGGCACACCTATACCACGTCATCCGAAGACGTCTCGACTCTTACCCCCGGAGAAATTATATACCAACTGGTATACTACAACCTAAGAAGAGTACCATGTAAGATAAACGCTGCCTTGCATACATGTGTGTGGATGCTGGATGCATGCGTTAGCAAAATAGGAGAACGAGCCTCTCTCTTCTGTTCGAATCACCAATGAATAAAGACGTGTCGCAAGCCCGACTCATCATTATAGATATTGACAGTAATAAAGGTTAGTTAGTGAGAAACCGTCAACCGAGTAGGTTGTGTTTGTTCTTTCTTCTCCGAGATACCTCCAATCGACCAAGCCAACAAGGCTGACACGCTGAAACAGTGCAGTCGTAGAAAGCAGACCATTGGGGCAAACATGCTAGTGTTTTTCCATTAATTCTAACAGGTTATGGTCCCAGTACCCAGCTAGAGAAGTGGTTATTTTCAAATTCTCAAAATGACAGAATTATTAAAAAATAATTTTTTGGTGCCGGTGTGGCACAAATTACGCTGCGTGGAAGATTCTTGTGTTGGTGATCTTTGATGAGCAAGATCTCTTTGGAAGAATCTCCAAATGAAGAGGAAACCAGTCACGAAGAATCAGTGCTGAAGTCTGGTGACAAATTTAAAAGTGGCAAGAGTGAAGAAGGACAAAAAGTATAAAACGCTGTTGCTTAAAAGTATGTCGGATGAGCAAATTGTGAATACGCAATTTTGCAAGACGGCATATGAAATATGGTCCACGTTCGCATCGGTGTACGACAGAAAAAGTGTGGCAAAACGTTTGCATGTGGCTATAGAGCTAAAATCTCTCAAGCAAGAAAAGGAAAACATTCACGATTTTTTTTATCAAATATGATAAATTAGTATTTGAGTACAAACAATTAGATGCACAATTGGCACAAATCGACGTTGTAAATGGTTTATTGTTGAGTATCGGACCGCAATATTCAACAATAGTCCCAATTGACAACTGGTCTAAAATAAACGCTATAATTGTAGAAAAAAATGCTCGACTCTGCTCGAGCCATACTCGAATCGCTCGAAACTGTATGTGTATGCGTGACCAACTGCTTTTCGAAACGTGAAATGTGCTTGTGTGTGTAATCGTCCGTGTAGCAACACGGCAACCATGATGACGATTCATCTTTGTTTACATTTTCTATCGGCGTACTGTCACAATTTCATAATTCGTCTGAGTTTGGTCGGGTGTTTGGAATTCTACCAGCAAAAAAAACCGAATCAAATCTATCGAAATGTCTTCGCTGCCGTTGAAGAGAAGCCGCGTTGAAGAGAATCGGGCCAACAAGAAGCTGACGGAGATATTTTCTGAGCACCATCGCGAAGAAAGTCTGGATGCGGAAGTTCCGGGAATGAGCCGGATGGTGCCTCAACATAGCGGTAAGTTTTTGCTTAATTATTTAGCTAGAGTGGACACTTGGATTGTGTGGTGTAATACAGTGTGTGAAATCCAGTGCAGTGACGAAATAGTGATAGAATTCTCCTTCTTTGTATTCGTATGTGTTGTGAAATTACACCCGGAGGTCTCCAGGTTCCGGCCAGCCGGTGATTGAGCAGGAAGACAAGCTGTCGATGGTGCTGCAGCGATTCTGGATGGTGTTATGTTATATGAAGAAGATATATTTGATGATGTTTGATGCTGGTTCTGGATTGGATGGATTTTTAATAACAGGTGTTAGTTGATAAATTTTGTTTAGTTTTTGCGAGTTTTGGATAACCTTTTTTCTTTTTTATTTCAGAATTATAAGCTGCCGGTGGTGATGTTGTTTGCTGCGAAAATCTATTCGCAGTTAATCGGACTGGAATGATGCTGGATTGTGCTGTTCTGGAAGTTGCTGGCTTGGAGATTTTAGCTGAAGTTTCCATCAAAGCTGTAAAGATAAATGTTAGTTAATACGGTATCTTAGTTATCATAAACAATAGATTAACTTTACCATTATTTTTTACAGGAATGAAGGCTGACGGTTCTGCAGTAGCTTTGAAACTGACGATACTGGCGGACAGGATTTAATCGTCAACTGTGCCAACCTAGCTGCCAACGCAAGAAGCGAACAATCCGGTCAATGCCTGAGATACCGATTCCCGGGACATTTTTCCTACAAGCGAAAGAGAGTAGGTTAAAAATCACTTTCATGTTGTTAATTCACCATAATTTTACATACCTTTATGTTTTCCTTTCAGCAAAATGCTCGAACAAAATGGATACGATGATATCCCAACGAATAACAACTGGTTTTAGTAATAAAATTCTTCTTCTTCTTCTTTTGCGAAACAGGATATATCCTTCTATGTAGTGAGACCCTAGGGAGTAATAAAATGTAAAATATCACAAAGCGGTTTTTTTTTGTTTATTTTACGATTTGTATTTGCGCTGTCAATGCGCCTTTGGCTTTTGACAGCTTGGATGACAATGGTAGCGCTAGAAGAACTGCATGAAAGCAAACGTCGAACTGGTATAAACGTGCCTTAAACGTCTGCGGTTTAAGGCACGTTTAAGGCGCCACTTTAAGGCACCGAACGCTCGAAAAACGCCTCAATTCTGCTATAAAATGTCAGTTGGGAGTGACTGTAGTGTAGCAACCTGGTAATGTATAAACCTCGGTATGTTAGTTGGGAACTGATGACCGGGAGAACAATAAAGTATAGGGAGTTGCACATAGACCATCAGACGAGTGAGATCTCTTTATTCAAAACATTACACTTGGCGACGAGGAGAAAGAACGAAGAAGGAAATTAAAATGAATACTCTTGGTAAGCGTTGTGTAGCACGTAGTGTAATGTAAGAAAAGTGAAAGCATGAGGAAAATAATAGAATAAGTTCGAATTGCTTGAATGCAGCGAACTTGATTAAATTTGGTTTTGTTGAAATATGGTAGATGATCGTGCTTAAATGCAAAAAACCGGAATGGGTTTAGCTTAAATGCTGTACGAATCCAGGTGAAAAAGAGTTGCTTAAATGCAGAAAACCGGAATGGTTTTAGCTTGAATGCTGTACCCCAAATAGCCAAATTGTTTGAAATCGTATTGTGACGCTGCTTACAGGCTGCTTAACTAAAAACAGAACCTTGCGGCCATTTAAACCGCACGCGTAACTCAATGGGATTACAGGGCTTGTTATTGGTCGCTTATTGGGTCGCAATGGAACTTTGCGGTCTGTTGAGAAGCACGCGGCACTCGATGGAACTTGCAACTGTGTAGTACAACTTGCTTGTTTGTAGTCGGTTTGGGGTTCCCGATGGAACTTTACGGTAAGTTAAAAGAAATACAGCCCCCGGTGGAACTCGGGGATATCTATCATATGTCAGATAAAAAAAAACCTATCTGTTTCGGGAAAGTGTACATATACATAAAATATTTTCGCAACAAATTAAAAAGTCGGGTAAAATCTATCGTAAGCGCGATAAGATTAAACGGGACTTATTCAAGAATATAAGTAATTCTGATGAGAGTGAGTTCTTCGATATCCCAGGTTCGTTACAATAAACTTACAGATCATATACAAGATTAAAAATTATGTTGTTATGATTATCGGTTACATTTCTTATTAGGCCCATCAACCAGTGTTCCGAATACGATTTTTCAATCTTCGGAAAGTTCTGATTCAGAAGATGAACATGAAGGAGCCACAACAGAAAGAAATGATTTTGAAAACATGAATATGGAGGATTGTCTGAAATTTTGGGCTTTATCGACCAACCAGTCTCATCAATCAATAAACATGCTATTGAAAATAGTTAACACGAAACATCCAAGCGATCTTCCTAATGACGCCAGAACGTTGCTTCGTACTAAAAGAACCCCGGCATGCATTAAAGACATCGATGGTGGACAATTTTGGTACAACGGTATCGAAAATTGCATTTCAACCTATTTCTCGTAAGATTTTTTATACTAGATTTGCTCGTTGTTATTCATTCTCACTTAATTTTTTTTTCAGAAAAAAAGTCCACCATATCAAGAATTATGCTTGAATATTTTCGTTGATGGATTACCATTACAAAGAAGCTCTACTACACAGTTTTGGCCTATTCTTATAAACTTTCACGAGATGCCAAATATTCCTCCCATGATTGTTGGTGTTTTTTTGTGGTACATCAAAACCCGGCAACATTCTGCATCCAGCCTCCGTCGAGAGCAGACGTGTTCCAGACGAGCATGAACACAAGCATGAAGCCCGCAGAGGCAACGAACAAGTTGGGTTACGAGCCACCAAAAATTAAAAAAACGCAATCGCTTCCAATTAACCAACAGTATAAAAGGAATACGGACGCAACTTCCTGTAATGGCTGCGGAGGACGACGTTTGCGAAAGCATTGTCGATTTCGTGATGTTCGTTGCAACAAGTGTGACGTAAAAGGTCATATAGCGAAGGTATTTAGATCTAACAGAAGCAACCGCGGTGAAACATTTTCAGGCAACGAACAGACGCGTCCAGCCCCTAACATCGAACACGTTGTTTACGATGTAGAACTCTCGGGTTCAATCAGTAGCAGCCAGCAGCAGCAACAGCAGCAACATCGTCGGCAGCAGCGTCAATGTCAACAGCAGCACATCCAGCGGCAACGCCAACAGCAGCAGCGTCAACAGCAGCAGCATCATCGGCAGCGCAACAAGCCGCACTGGCGTCGAGCAGGACGGCGCTGGAAGGTGCAGGAGTTTCAACAAGATGCTTTTAAGGTGGCGCTTGAAGCGACTTCATTTGAACAGCGGGCGACCTCTCCATCCACCCTGATTTCGGCTCTCTCCAGGACATGTGATGAGACGATGGAACGCGTCAGCCCCTCGTCTCCACTCCATCCGGTACGACCACGGGCCTACTGGTGGACGCCGGAAATCGAGCGCCTGCGAGAAATGTGCAAAAGTGCCAGCGATCGGGCCCGTATTCTCACGGACCCAGAGGAGAGGGCAAACGCCGCTGTTACACACATGCAGTGGCGGAAGGCACTGACTATTGCTATCCGGCAAAGCAAGGAGGAGAGGTTCAAGCAGATGATTCGAGAAGTAGAGGAAAACGTGTTCGGGTCGGGATACCAGATAGTCAAGGCATGTCTTCGGGGCAGCAGCATTCCTCCAGAGATGGACCCTGCTGTCTTGGGCCATATTGTCGACGATTTGTTCCCCGAACACTCGTCTTTCGAGTGGTCACCAATCCTGGAAGAAACCACGGAGAATGTGCGTCCGGTTACGGAGTCGGAGTTGGTGTCCATTGCCAACACTTTGGTGGCAAAGAAGGCTCCTGGGTTGGATGGAGTCCCCAACTCAGCCCTCAGTACAGCCATTAGGGAGCACCCGGGAGTTTTCCGACGTGTATACCAGGAGTGCCTGGACACAGGGATGCTCCCTCGCGAATGGAAGACGTCACGACTTGTGCTGCTGCCGAAACCGGGGAAAACACCGGGCGAAACATCCGGTAAACGCCCGCTTGGGATGATCCCGACACCGGCCCGAGTCGGAGAACGTCTCGTTCTGGATCGCCTGAACGAGCATCTTGAGCGTGAGGATGCTCCCCGTCTCTCCCCAGCACAATACGGTTTTCGTAAGGGGAAATCGCCGATGCAGGCTGTCCAAAGGGTCGTGGAGGCGGGCGAGATGGCCAAGTCCTTTGGCCGGACTAATGGTTGGGACCATCGGTGCCTAGTGGTGGTTTCCCTGGACGTCCGAAATGCGTTCAACTCGGCAAGCTGGAAGGCGATTGAAGCTGCTCTAGTGGAGAAGCGAGTCCCGACACCCATCCAAGCATTCATTCGGAACTGGATGACTGACAGGTGGCTGGTGTATGACACTGACGACGGACCGGCCACGCGACGTTTGTCGGCAGGCGTTCCTCAGGGGTCTATCCTGGGCCCCACCCTGTGGAACGTCATGTACGATAGTGTGCTGGACGTTCAGCTGCCTGTCGGGTGTCGTATCATTGGATTTGCTGATGATTTGGCGCTGCTCATTCCGGGCACAACTCCGGAAGATTCGGCCAGGAAAGCCAAGGAGGCGATCGTTGTTGTCCAACGGTGGATGGAATCCCGACAGCTGGAGCCAGCCCCCGCGAAGACAGAAATCACGTTGATTTCGAGTCTCAAGCGGGGCTACTCCGACATTCCTGTCCGTGTCGGCGACGTGGAGGTGAGGTCCACGCGAAACATCCGCTATCTTGGGGTCGTGCTCCATGATCACCTGTCGTGGAAGCCACACGTTGAGTACGCTACGACGAAGGTACTCCGTGTGGCGCAGGCGGTTTCGCGCCTTATGCGTAACCACAGCGGCCCCAAGTGTTGTAAACGCCGGTTACTGGCAGCGGTGGTTGATTCCATCCTCCGGTATGCTGCGCTTGTGTGGCACGAGGCGACTGGGGTTCGCGAATGCAGGCGTATGCTGCATCGAGTCCAAAGGATGACAGCGATACGAGCATCATGCGGCTTCCGTACCACCAGATACGAGACGGCGGTGGTACTGGCGGGCATAGTACCTATATGGTTAAGGAAGACGCGCGGTGTTATCAAAGGCAGCAGCAGGGCGCAAGGACCCTCACCACCTCGCAACTCCGCAATGAGGAGCGGACGGCTACGCTCTCAATGTGGCAACGCTCGTGAGACGAGGACGCTTAACAGGAGGACGCCAGTCGGTACGTCCGATGGGCGCGCCATCTCATCCCGGACATCGTGGCGTGGCAGTCACGGAAGCATGGCGTCGTCGACTTCCATTTGACGCAGGTGTTGTCCGGACACGGATTTTTCCGCGAATACCTGCACGTCATGAGGTTCACGGCGTCACCGGATTGCCTGAGATGTCCCGGCGTCCCTGAGACGGTGGAGCATGCGATGTTCGAATGCCCTAGGTTCGCGGATGCACGCCTGCGACTCCTGCACGAGGATGGCTTCGATCCTGTCTCTCCGGACAACCTGCTGTCCCATCTCACATCAGAGTTGCAGGAGGCGTGGAACGCGGAACTTGCGAGCCTGACGGAGCCCGTCGATCGGACGAGCCACGAGCTGGTGGTCGCTTCGCGGAACGAGCGGCGTAACGCGGCCCGGAGGTTGGAGACACAACATCGTCAGGAAGAGCGCCGGCAGAGCCGGCCCCCTTCACCACCACCAACCCCGCAGACAGCGTGCCTCGATGAGGGGTTGCAAAGGAAGTCTACAATGGAAGGACACAAATCAGGTCAACAAGACTGTTGTATCAGAAACCAAAATTTCCTAGAAATTCCGCCTAGCGCACGGCTTACTGTAGCAAGCGCAACATTTTTGCTACCAGAGCGTAAAATGCTTCCCGCGAGTGATCCGTTCGCACCCGAAAAACAGGGTATAAAAGGGGATCCTGCGCTGGTTTTAGTCAGTTATTAGTGAACGCGCAAGGACTAAGGATAGTTCCATCCGCTCTCGCAACCTCATCACGTCGGCTCTTGCAGTCTCACCACTTCGGCTCTTGCAGCCTCACCACTTCGGCTCTTGCAGCCTCACCACGTCGGCTCTCGCAGCCTCACCACATTAGCTCTCGCAGCTTCAACACGTTGGCTCTCGCAGCCTCACCACGTTGGCTCTCGCAGCCTCACCACATTCGGCTCTCAGTCTCAGCACGACGGCTCTCAGTCTCATCACGACTGAGCATCGCATACGGCTCTCACAGCCTCATCATCCGGCTTTAGGCCCATCGAGGAAGACCTTGGCTTTAGGCCCATCGAGGAAGACCTTGGCTTTAGGCCTATCGAAAAGGGCTTGGATTAAGGCCTATCGAAGAAGACCTGGCGTTCTAGCCCAACGAGGAAGACCTGGCCTTCAAGCCCTTCGGGGAAATGTCCTGGCTTTCGAGCCAATACGAAGACCCTTTGTTCATTTTTAAAAGATAATAAACACAACGTAGGGTAAAAGTGAACAAGTGAACACATAGTTATTTTTGGACAGAACAAAGACCTTTAAGCGGGCGAAATTGGCGAGGACAACGGGGCTGAACCTGAAAATCGCTTGAAAAGAGTTTGTTTGTTGAAATAAATTCGTTTTTAAAAAGAAGAAGCCCCTAACATCGACCTGGTACAAACACTCAACATGGTAAAAGCAACAGCACCAGCCGAAAAGAAAATGGTGCAAGTGAAAATAGATGGACTTTCGATAAACATGGAGCTTGATACAGGAGCCTCATGTGGTATTATCTCTGAGGCCAAACTCAAAACATTAAAATTGAAGTACCGATTACTTCCTTCAGATCGACAGTTTTCTAGCTACTCGGGACACCGTGTTACCTGTCTAGGACGTTTACCGGTGAACGTAGCTATGGGAAATGCACAACGTAAACTAAATGTTTATGTGGTATCCGGGACATCAGAACCTTTATTTGGTAGAGAATGGATCGCCCAGTTCTCAGAGCACCTAGATATGAACGCGTTTGCGCCGAACGTGCCAATTCAATCCATTACCGAATCCGAAATATCAGCTAGGCAAAAATCAAAACTCGATGCATTGTTGGAAAATTATCGCGATATTTTTTGCAAAACTCCGGGAAAGCTGATTGGGCCCCCTGCTAAAGTACATTTGAAACCCGGAGCTTCTCCAATATTCTCCAATGCCAGAGAGTTTCCATTTTCTCTTCGAGAACGGTACGCTGCCGAGATAGACAAAAAAATCGCAGCAGGTTTCTACGAAAGGGTAGATTTCTCCGAATGGGCGTCACCAACGCATATTGTAGTGAAGAAGAACGGTAACATTCGAATTACCGGCAATTACAAACCGACTGTTAATCCTCGGATGATCATTGACGAACACCCCATCCCGAAGATCGAAGACATCTTTAACAAGATAAAGGGTGCTTCATTCTTTTGTCATCTGGATCTGACAGACGCATACACGCATCTACCCATCTTATCCGCCGGGTAACAACGGACACCAAGTCGGTGGAACATATTGCCTGGCAGCAAGAAAGACATGGAAGTAGTTCAAGTCAACTTGAATCACTGCGAGGCGGCACAGGATCTTCTGTGGCAAGCAACGGAGGAGGAAAACGGTGATGTGGTTTTGATATCGGAGCCATATCGCACATCAATCGGAAGCAACAACTGGGTGTCGGACAAAACGGGAATGGCAGCTATCTGGGCAACGGGAAAATTCCCCATACAAAGGGTTGTATCCTGTGCCTTCGAAGGGTTTACCATCGCCGTGGTGAATGGAGTCTACTTCTGCAGCTGCTACGCACCCCCGAGGGGGGAACTGGAGAAGTTTACCGCAATAATGGACAACATAGTTGCGGAGCTTTGCGGGCGAACTCCGGTTGTCATCGCTGGAGATTTTAACGCCTGGGCAGTTGAATGGGGAAGTAAACGGACTAACTGCAGGGGAGACGCGGTGCTCGAGAGCTTTGCCCAATTGAACGTGGTTTTGGGTAACGTTGGCACTATTCCCACGTTTAGCAGGAACGACAGGACGTCGATTATTGATGTGACGTTTTGTAGTCCCGTTCTGGCGCAGAGCTTAAACTTAAGTGAGTGAAGCATACACTCTCAGTGACCACCGTGTAGTCCGGTACTACGTCAACAGAAGGCGCAGCCCAGCACCTGTCCCCTCGACGAGCATCCGAGGTTGGAAAACCGAGCTGTTCGACGAGGAACTGTTTGTGGCGGCGTTAAACTTCGGCGATTTCGGGGAGACTCTCGATGCTTCGGGCCTAGTAGCAGCGTTGACCAAGGCGTGCGATGCTACGATGCCCAGGAGGAAGGCGCCGAAATACACAAAATCTCTAGCCTATTGGTGGAACACATCCATCAAAAGGCATCGGGATGAATGCATTGCGGTGCGCAGGAAGCTGCAACGGGAGAGGTGTCCTGTAACGAAGGAGCATCTGAGGGCAAGCTACGTTATGGCCAGGTCGGACCTAAAAAGGGAATTAAAGGCAAGCAAAAGGCGACATTTCCACGAGCTTTGCGCTACCGTCGCTCGCGAGCCCTGGGGGTCCGCCTTCAACAAGGTGCTTATGGGGAAAGAGAGGAAGCACGAACCGGTTGAACGATGCCCCATAAAGCTCAAGGGCATTATTGAGCAGGTGTTTCCGACGCATGGCGCTCCGGTGCTGAGCCTTACTTTCAGCAACGCGGAATCCGAACCTGCGCCGGTAACCATTGACGAAATCCTCAGGTTTGCAGCCCGCCTTCAAACAGGAAAGGCCCCTGGTCCGGACGGCATTCCAAATGCGGTTCTAAAGGCAGCAATGCAGGCGTTTCTATCGGTGTTCCAGGCCATTCTCCAAAGCACACTGTCGTCTGGCCAGTTTCCGCCGATCTGGAAGCGGCAAAAACTGGTGCTTATACCAAAGCCAGGTAAACCCTCGTGCGACCCGTCAGCCCTAAGGCCATTGGGTCTGGTCGACAACCTGGCAAAGGTACAGGGGATGCCAATCCAGGTCCGCCTGACAAAGCATACGGAGGGGCAAGATGGTCTTTCGGATCGACAGTTTGGCTTCCGGAAAAACCGGTCAACGGTCGACGCGATACTGGCAGTGCTGGAAAATGGTAATGCGGCGTTTCGGCGGAAGAGGTGTGGAGCTCGCTACTGCGCGGTCATCACCATTGACGTCAAAAACGCCTTCTATAGCGCCAGCTGGGAGGCGATTGCGGTCGCGCTGCAGGGCATGAGTGTTCCCCCGTTTCTGTGCAGGGTGCTGAGGAGCTACCTCAACGGACGCGTGTTGCAGTACGACACGGAAGAAGGCGTAAGGACGGTAAACATCACTGCAGGCGTCCCACAGGGATCAGTTCTTGGTCCCACCCTGTGGAACGTCATGTATGATGGCGTGCTAACACTTGCACTACCTCCAGGGGCACAGCTAACCGGTTTCGCAGACGACATCGCCCTGACGGTCACCGGCGAGTCCATCGAGGAGGTGGAATTACTAGCCACGGACGCTGTCGGAACGATCGACGAGTGGATGAAATCAGTGAGGCTGGAGATTGCACACGCGAAAACCGAGTTCATACTCATCAGCAGCCACAAGGAGGTTCAGAAGGCATCGATAATTTTTTTTTCTAGACAATTCGAGAATATTTATTGAACATAAATGTGATATTCCCGTTCCCCTTGTCCTGTTTCCGTGCCCGTAAGGGGTTGGGTTACAGGAGTTATATTTTTTTTTCACATTGTTAAATATTCATTTGTACCCTCCTTAAACGCATTATTTAGTTTAACGCCTTCCCACAATTTCTCCCGTTACCCGAATCGCGGCGTTAACTAACGACCGGAGGTAGTCGCTTCGGTGATTGACGCCACGTCGTCCTCTAACAAGGGCTCGCGTAGCCCTTGATTCGAGAGGATAGCCCCCCCTAGCAGCTGCTCGACGCGCCTGATCCATCTCGCGTCTTCGACGGCGACGCCGGATGACGTCAGCCTCTGAAGGCGGCGCACGGCTTCTTCGGCTCTGACCTGGAGGGACTGGTGGAATCGTCCCGGAACGCATCCGTTCCCGCCAAGCCCGCTGCATGAAGATTCGGCGATCGTACCTCTGGCGAATGGTGCCTGGAGACGGCGGACGCCCTCGATTCCGACGTGGAATGGGAGGGGGTGCCGTTCCAGCTGCCTCAGCCTCAGCTGCCGTCCGCAGCACTTCGTCCTCTCGCGCTCGCTCTGCCTCCGCAACTGCTGCCGCCAACCGGATGTCGGCTCGAGCAGCCGCGCGTTGTGATTGACGTCTTCGTGCCGTCCGCACGCGATTCGCTCGTAATTGTGCAGGAGACGCTGCCTCGTCTTCACCCTCGCCAACGATCTCCGATGAAGGTGCTCGGGTGTTCAGCAACACCTCATCCTCGCGCCAGATCTCCTGTAGGACCTTGGTGATCCTTCTGGCCGCCTCTTGGATAGAGTTCCATTGGTCCAGGCTCTCCAACAGCTTCATGCCCAGATTATCCGCTTGGACTGGATCATCTGAACCGAACCCAAGGAACGCCTCGCGAATTTCTGCGAATACTTCGCACTGGAAGAGGACATGGGCCACCGACTCAACCGAACCTGGGCACCGAGGACACTCTGGGGTGGGGGCAAAACCGCGGACATGTAGATACTCACGGAAGAATCCGTGTCCCGTGAGAATCTGTGAGAGGTGGAAATCCACCTCTCCATGTCGCCTTCCACTGGTGCAGGTCAGGAATCATCCGATGGGCCCATTCCACGTACCGACTGGCCGTCGGTGCTTCAGCCGCCAGGTCCCACGACCGCTGCCACTCCTGCATCGAGACCAGGCGCTCCGACGCCCGAACCTCCTTTCTGCTGGAGCCAGGGGCAGCTAGGAGCCTCCTGTGGCACCTTGCGTCCTCTAGTATCAGCAGCCTGTACGGCAAGAGTCCTGCCAGTACGACGCCGGTCTTGTACGCCACCGAAATGAAGGAGCTGGTAACGCCCCGTGCAAGCGGCTTCTGCACTTGGGCCAGCTTCCGTCGGCACCACTGGAACCTCGTTGCTCCCGACCAGACAGGGGCGGCATAGCGTATGATCGACTCCGCAACTGCCGCCATCAGTCGACGCTTCGCCACCTGGGGGCCACTGTGGTTCCTCATGACCGAGGTCACCACACCAACCACACGGAGGGCTTTCGACGTCGCCATCTCGACGTGTGGTTTCCACGACAGGTGGTCGTGGAGTCGAACCCCCAGGTACCGTATCGACTGCTGTGTTCGACACACGGTGTCACCAACGCGGAACGGGACCTCCAGCCGACCTCGACGAAGGCTGGAGATGAGGACCCCTTCCGTCTTCTCCGGCGCCAATTGCAGGTGGTGGCGGCTCATCCATGCCGCGACGCTGTCAACCGCTTCCTCAGCAACCGATGCAGCTTCCTCAGGAGTACAGCCCTCGGCAAGCACCGCGATGTCATCCGCGAAGCCGATGATGCTTGCTCCTTCCGGAAGCTCAACCCGCAGCACGCCGTCATACATGACGTTCCACAGCGTGGGGCCCAGAATGGACCCCTGTGGAACGCCAGCCGTTACCCGACGTGTGACGGGCCCGTCTGTGGTATCGTAGACGAGCTTCCGGTTGGTGAAGTAGTCCTGCAGGAGACGCCTCAGCTTCACCGGAACTCCCTTATCGCGAAGTGCCTCCGCAATCGACTGCCAGCTCGCGGTGTTAAACGCGTTGCGTACGTCAAGTGCCACGACCAGAAGGCAGCGCTTGTCCCGATCGTTTGTTCGGCCGAACGCCATTGCGCGATATCCCGCGTCCATCACCTGTTGGATAGCTTGCACCGTCGAACGGCCCCTGCGAAAGCCGTACTGGTTGTCCGCCAGCCTCGGTTCCTCCGGATCCTCCAGGACGTCGTTGACGCGGTTCAACATAACCCGCTCAAACACCTTCCCGGGATTGTTCAGCAGCAGAATCGGCCGGACAGAAGTTGGCAGGCCCGGCGGTTTGCCCGGCTTTGGCACGAGAGCCAACTTCTGCTGCTTCCACTCCTCCGGAAAACACCCCGAGTCAAGACACTCCTGATACACCGCACGGAAAGTGCCCGGATGCTTTCGGATGGCCACCGTCAAAGCGGAATTCGGCAGCCCATCCAGACCTGGAGCCTTCCCGGGATGCAGTCCACTCGCGATGTCCAAGAGCTCCTGCGTGCTGACCGGTCTCACGTCCTCCTCCTCGCTGTTCTCCTCCTCAACGACTAGCTCCGACCAATCCACCGGTTGGTGGTTCGGAAACAGGGTGGCCACAATCTCCTGCAGCACCACCGGATCCCGCTCTCGCGCCGTCCAGCTGCCACGCAGCCTGCCGAGCACCTGTCGAAACCACTGTCCGGTCTCATCATCCGCCAGGGCTTGCAGCATGTCAGCAAGAAAGTTCTGGTTCTTGCTGCGCTTGATTTCTGCCGCAAGTGCCGTCCGCACTTGGAGGTACTCATCACCTGCGGCGACCTTCCCTGCGGCGTCTGTGGCGGCATCAAAACGCTCCCTGGCCAGACGACAGTTCTCGATCAGTAGCTCGATGTCCGGTGTCCACCAGTACGCCGGCTTCCCGGAGTGGCCCTGCGACGGGTATACTCGCGACATTACACCGTCACAAGCCAGCGACAGCACCTTCTCTAGACTCTCGGCGTTGGTGACCCTATCAGCGAACTGAGTCGCCTCAAGCGCGAGCTCGAAGAGTCGAGGACAGAACTGGCGCGTTCGCCACCGGGTGCCGGCCTCTCGCACAGATGACAGCTGCTGGCGTTGCTGCTGGTGTCTCGTATGACGTCGCTGATTCACTCCCACTGCATACCGGATGTAGACATGGTCGCTGTATGAATACCGATTCAGAATCCTCCAGCGACGCTCAGGATCTGATGAAGTCCACTGGTCGACAATCTCGGGGCTCGCAAAGCTCACATCCACAATGCTCGGACGAGCAACACCGCTTCCTGTGAACGTGGGGGCCGTTCCGCTGTTCAGGACTTCCAACCCCAAACCGATGGCCATCTGGAGCAGGAGCTCCCCCTTCACGTTCATACGCGAGCTACCCCAGGCGCTGTGCCACGCATTAAAGTCTCCAGCGAGGACCACGCGCGGATGACCACGGGCCAGCACGTCAATCCTCTCCATCATCTCCTCAAACTCGCTGACTCCAACCGATGGCGATACATAGGCGCAAATGAACACGATACCGTTCACCAAGGCGGCTACAAGTCCAGACTGAGACTGGCAAAGGACCCTCTGGATCGGGAAGGTCTCTGAACTTACGACGATTGCCACCTTTAGGTCACGGTCCGTTGCCCAATTGCCTTTGTTATTTGGCGCGCTATGTATTTCCTGCATGAGCAGGACGTCTGCTCGCTCCAACCGCAACGTGTTGAGTGCCAAATCCTGCGCACTCCTGCTCCTGTTCACGTTGATTTGCAATATTTCCGTCATTGCGAGGAACCTTGCGCACCACAATGGCCCGCCGCGATTCGGTGACCTCCACCGCACAGCAGACACTTGATGTCGTTCACACATGCGGACGCCTTATGGTCGCTGGCACCGCATCGGATGCACAGACCGGAGCGATCCGTTCCACGACACGCGGCCGCCATGTGTCTGCGTTCAAGACACCGGAAGCATCGCTTCATGTCCTGAGAAGGCTTCGGAGCAGCACGTACCGTACACGACGTGTAGCTCAGCAGGAGTCGCTTTCCGACCAGATATTCTGCATCGGCACGCGGCAGACGCACTCTGGCACGCTTTGTGCCATCCCGGCGCTCCCACATCGCGATAGTGGCGGCCACTTTCGGCTTCTCCAACTGCGTCTGCATGGCTTTGCAGATGTCGTCCTCCTCTGCCATCTGGTCGATGTTTGAGACGATGATCTCCATCATCTCAGTGACGACCTTGGCCGTGCCCTTAGTTCCGAGCGCCTCCTGCACCTTTGCGCAAAGTTCCGCGCTGTCAACGTTGCGATCCAACGGCAGCCGCAGGTTGTCCTTCGGCGTTCGCTTACCCACACCGATCTGCTGCTGGTGCTCCTGCAGTATCGGGCTTGTGCGAACCGCCTCGTACATATCCCGAAAGCTGCATCCTGTGGACGGCACCACCACGATTTCATCCGGCCGCTTTTTGGCTGGACGACGTTTCGGCTGCTGCGGCAACGTTGGCCACTGACCGGGCTGCTGGTTTTGCTGCGGCCCAGACCGTGACGGCTGCTGGTGTTGCTGCTGATGCTGCTGTGGCCGCACTTGTTGCTGTTGCTGCCGTTCATCCGGGCGACGGTTTCGCGGCTTTCGGCGCACCACCTCTGCCCAGGAGCCGCCATCCTGGACATAAGGCGTGGCAACCGACGCTACTAAATCCCGTTGCCGTTCGCCTACTGGCTGCTGCTGTTGTTGCTGCCGTTGCTGCTGCTGCTGCTGCTGCCGTTGCTGCTGCTGCTGCTGCTGGTTGCCTCCGCAACCGAGCGTTTGCGCCAACAGCTCCTGCAGGCTCTGACGCTCGCGCTGCAACTCAGCACGCATTTGAGATGCATTTTCCCGGGCAATCGCCTCCCGATACTTTGCATCGTCACGCGCAGCTTGCAGCTCCTGCTGCGCGTTCTTTGCGGCAGTCTCCATCTGGCGGCGCAGAAGCTCCATCTCCTGCTTCAGGGCGTTCACCATGCCTAGCAACTCCTCGTTGGTTTTCGACGCCGCTTCCAGCAACTGCTTCAGCTCCGTGCTTGAAGCAGGCTTGGTTGTCGATACCACACGCGTCAACGGCACCTTCGGCTCGAGGATCGTGGAGAGCCGTGTCGGTGTCGTCTTCTTGTCCGTCGAGCTCAGTCTCTACCGCAAGTTTCTACCCTCCATTCTGCTCGCCTTAGCCACGGGACCGTGGTGGCAGACGGCAGAGGGAGAGGTTCTCCCCCGTTCGGGGAGACGTCAGATGCAGGCTGCGACTTCCTCCAAAGAGCCGAATTAAGATCGATTTGTTATTGAAAAAATCAATTTTAATATATAAGATACTTAGGTTCCCGTTCGTCGCCTGTTGTTACCCTCAATTCGCCGGTTTCGCGTCACCGCCGGCGTTCAATCTCCCGGTGCTAAGCGCCACGCAGGTATGCCGCCCAAAGAGAACAATTAGACTTTCAACGGCCAAAATTAAAGAGTGCTCTTTCTAACCGCTGTTGCTCTCCTGCTTGCTCTCTCGCCGAATCGAAAGCTCGCTCGATGACTGAACGATATTCTCATGCTGTTCGCTTCTTCGGCGTCATGCGCTCTCGCTCGTGCTCATTATTGGATATTGCGCACACACATGTGCATTTTCTTCGTCAAATTTGCCGTGTGCAGGAGTACATTTTTGCACCGGTTTTTGATATGAGGAACTGGATGATTTTGCAAGCGCGCTGATGTTTCGGATGAATATCCTGTCATAAGTTATATGGCACGATATGTAGAAGAAGGTTTAATGTATAATTTTTACTATTCCAAACATGTATGCTTGTAACACTAAACGGTGCCCTTATTACAAAGAGGTCATTATGGTAACGAACGGTACCGCCATGTATATCACAAAAGGATCGGTTGTTTTAAATTGAAGGATCTGTATTTTGCATCTTCCGAAAAAACAAGACACTACACAAGCAACCAACTCCAGTGATTACATCGCAAGTGTTCAAACGTTTTTATTTTATCAACATGAGTGATTTGAACCGCGAACACCGTACCAGTGCTTTTTACAAACAGGTGGCTAAATTCATAAAGGTGGACGCGGCCGAAGAAGCTGACCCACAAGCGGGTTCTAGCCGGAATGGCAAGCTCTACTGTTGGGTGGTAATGTGTCGTGTAAAATAAGGGCTTAGCTTTTTCAGTTCCCATCGAAGGGGTTATAAAATTGCCTGGATTGGTAGATTTCAGTCCATGTCGATCGACGAAGGCATCCGTTACTGGGCGCTATCTAACAACGAAACGCATCACAATTTGATGCACGTGCACGTTGAACTTCTGCGTACTGCTTCTGCGTTTAATACTTCTGCATGCCAAAGCCACCTTAGCAGACCATAACCTATCCCTCCCAGGAAAAAATATTCATCTCCAAAGTGTTTACCTGTCCACGGTTCACTTCAAATCACTCCTCTCACATACGCAAGCTATTTTCATCGCTAAGATTCTCCTCAACAAAATATATGCCCCATCCTTACTATCTATATTCATTCCGGCGGGCCTTACCCTATACGGCCAAAATTATCCTTTTCTGCGAGCTATGAAATCATTCAACTACTTTTTTATCATTTCGATTATAGCATCTCGATATCTGCTTTTCGGGCCCGACTAATTAATGACTCCTTATAATCCTCTATGTTTGTTTCCTCCTCTGACGCGTTATTAGATTTAAGATTAGACTATAAGATTCCTTTTGTGAAGCCTTCTGAGCGGACAAATTATTTTCCGTATATGTCTGAACAAATTATTTCCTCTTAACACTACACAATCATTGTATATCGAGCAAAGGATACACCCGTGACCTGTCGAACGGTGCTGATCTTCTGTGTTTTATCAGTTGACTTTTGTGTCACTACTACACAACTACTTTTCGGGACGACTGAAGAGACGTCCTCAATCTGGTAGTTGGCGGTCAATTGCAGTGGCGGAAATAACATTGGAATCTTACGTATTTTCTGGCCAAACATAACATGTTACTTTGCGCACAAATATGTACACATTTACATTAGCTGGAGACCACAGCAATAATTTTGTGAACGCACCATTCATCTGTTGCTACATTGTAATATCTAGAACATAATAAAACTATCTGTGAGATTGTCTGAAACATCTTAAACCACAACAACTACAAAATGCAATTGTTTTTTGTTCAAGTTCCCATAGCTGGGGTTTGTTAAATAAATGATAGAGTTCAGTTATGGGTTGTTTTCTGAAAAATGGTTTGCTGAACAACAAATCGACCGCCTGATGCAGATCGGTAGAATATCGTGCCATAGATGTCGTTATGTAGCCTCGCGCTTCGTATTATACCTTCCAAGGATTATTAAGTCTGCGCGAAGAATTGACCGGCGCAAAAACTTCTCTACTTGTGGCTTGTACTCCGAATTTACATTTAGGCCTTGATCAAAATTCTCTAGCTGTTCCTCCGTTTCTAGCCGTGCTAATTCAAAATCCGAACGAGGGAGAAGCCCTTCATCTGGCCTGGTTGATGTTGCAAATTCTTCATTCGCCTGTCTTTGCGAGCAGCGCCTCTTTTAATACGGTTGTTCTAGAAACGATCCATCTTCCACAATAATCCACGGAACGCCGTTGACAAAAACAGTTTTTATTTCCATTTCGACAATTTCACAACAGAACACAACCAACTCGAAACTCAAGGAATACACTAAAAAAAGACAACAATTGAAAAAACCACAATAAAACAATATCATTTGACTAACTACAAAATCGCAACATATTATTGCGCACACACATTACGCAACATTTTGATGCATCCTCGAACCAAAACCATGACTTCAACGCAGCGGATTAAGATTAAAGTTTCACGCGCTGCGCGTAGAATAAAACGCAGTCGTTATCAACTCTCTGACACGCTATCACCGTAGCATCATCTTCAGACGAGCGCCGCAAACACTCATGGTAAGAATCCGTTCAAATCCGCTTTCTCTTCGATGGTTTCCTTACAGAAATACAGACCTGAGCAGGTTGGCCAATATCACAATAATGTCTTCCCTTCACTTTCCCCACACACAGCTGATATGTGGTAGCAGTAGCAGGACGACAGAGCAGCACATTCCAAGCCAAGAAATAAATGCTAGGGCGAAGAGTAGAGTAAAAAGGACAAATAGTACTGATAAACACGTGTACCACCACCACCACCTTATTTTATTTTTTTGCCTTTCGCTAAATTTCCGTTCGTTAAATTTTGCAAAAGCTAAAAAAAGCGCTTTAGCCAAGCCACACACCTCAAAATGCGACCGAGTTGAGGTCAAACCTGCTTCCTTTGGAACATAATCAAGACCGAAACGCGACGTCTAAAAACGGTCGCGATTAGTTCCAAGTTTTGGGTCGCGCGACCTTTTGGGAACGTTGCGTAATGGGTGTGCGCAATAATATGTTTTTTTAGTTAGTCAAATGATATTCTTTTGGTGTCGATATGGCAAACAAAACTGTTTTTGTCAACGGCGTCCCGTGGATTATTGTGGAAGATGGATCGTTTCTAGAAGAACCATATTAAAAGAGACGCTGCTAGGCAAAGACAGGCGATTGAGGAATTTGCAGCAGCAACCCGGCCAGATGAAGGGCTTTTTCCTCGGTCGGAGTTTGAATCCGCACCGGTTGAAACTAAGGAACAGCTAGAGGATTTAGATCAAGGCCTACAAGTAGATTCGGATTTCAAGCCACAAGTAGAGACATTTTTTGCGCTGGTAAATTAATCGCGCATACTTAATAATCCTTGGAAGGTATAATACGAAGCGCGAGGCTACATAACGACATCTATGGCACGATATTCTACCGATCTGCATCAGGCGGTCGATTTGTTGTTCAGCAAACCATTTTTCAGAAAACAACCCATAACTGAACTCTATCATTTATTTAACAAACCCCAGCTATGGGAACTTGAACAAAAAACAATTGCATTTTGTAGTTGTTGTGGTTTAAGATGTTTCAGACAATCTCACAGATAGTTTTATTATGTTCTAGATATTACAATGTAGCAACAGATGAATGGTGCGTTCACAAAATTATTGCTGTGGTCTCCAGCTAATGTAAATGTGTACATATTTGTGCGCAAAGTAACATGTTATGTTTGGCCAGAAAATACGTAAGATTCCAATGTTATTTCCGCCACTGCAATTGACCGCCAACTACCAGATTGAGGACGTCTCTTCAGTCGTCCCGAAAAGTAGTTGTGTAGTAGTGACACAAAAGTCAACTGATAAAACACAGAAGATCAGCACCGTTCGACAGGTCACGGGTGTATCCTTTGCTCGATATACAATGATTGTGTAGTGTTAAGAGGAAATAATTTGTTCAGACATATACGGAAAATAATTTGTCCGCTCAGAAGGCTTCACAAAAGGAATCTTATAGTCTAATCTTAAATCTAATAACGCGTCAGAGGAGGAAACAAACATAGAGGATTATAAGGAGTCATTAATTAGTCGGGCCCGAAAAGCAGATATCGAGATGCTATAATCGAAATGATAAAAAAGCAGTTGAATGATTTCATAGCTCGCAGAAAAGGATAATTTTGACCGTATAGGGTAAGGCCCGCCGGAATGAATATAGATAGTAAGGATGGGGCATATATTTTGTTGAGGAGAATCTTAGCGATGAAAATAGCTTGCGTATGTGAGAGGAGTGATTTGAAGTGAACCGTGGACAGGTAAACACTTTGGAGATGAATATTTTTTCCTGGGAGGGATAGGTTATGGTCTGCTAAGGTGGCTTTGGCATGCAGAAGTATTAAACGCAGAAGCAGTACGCAGAAGTTCAACGTGCACGTGCATCAAATTGTGATGCGTTTCGTTGTTAGATAGCGCCCAGTAACGGATGCCTTCGTCGATCGACATGGACTGAAATCTACCAATCCAGGCAATTTTATAACCCCTTCGATGGGAACTGAAAAAGCTAAGCCCTTATTTTACACGACAAATTAACACCCAACAGTAGAGCTTGCCATTCCGGCTAGAACCCGCTTGTGGGTCAGCTTCTTCGGCCGCGTCCACCTTTATGAATTTAGCCACCTGTTTGTAAAAAGCACTGGTACGGTGTTCGCGGTTCAAATCACTCATGTTGATAAAATAAAAGTGTTTCAACACTTGCGATGTAATCACTGGAGTTGATTGCTTGTGTAGTGTCTTGTTTTTTTTTCGGGAGATGCAAACCTACAGTTCTTTAAAGTTAAAGCAACCGATCCTTTTATGATATACCTGCCGGTACCGTTCGTTGCCATAATGACCTCTTTGTAATAAGGGCACCGTTTAGTGTTACAAGCATACATGTTTGGAATAGTAAAAATTATACATTAAACCTTGCTTCTACATATCGTGTAGAGAGAGCAAGCAGGAGAGCAACAGCGGTTAGAAAGAGCACTCTTTAATTTTGGCCGTTGGAAGTCTAATTGTTCTCTTTGGGGGTCTTTACGCGCTTTTAACTAGCAATGTACGCACTTATATGTGATAAAATCCACCGTAACGCACTGTGGGTCGATGGAAATGGCCCAGTTTGATGTTTCTTCGCACTTTAACCGGGATAACTTGCGCACTTATGGGATGTCTCCCCTCCGAAAGGTCCCCATACAAAATGTATGGAGAAATGTTTTTTCCAGATTATCGCGCAAATATTGATCGATTTTCAAGCGGTTTACACTATTCAATCGGAAAACTGTCCAACACACCAGTAAAAAACGCTTTCTCGTCTTTTTAGTGGTTTTTTACACACAATTATACTGCCACAACACAGAGCGTCGCTTCCACGTCCGTACACTTCAAATGACAGCACACCTCTAGAAGGCATCGATAATGGTAGGCTCAGAACGCATTTAGTCTGTCAGGAATCTCAAATACCTCGGGGTTAAAATCGACGACCGACTGAGATTCAAGGACCATCTCGAGGAAGCCTGCAGGAAGGCTATGAACACCGCAAACGCATTGGCATCGTTTACGCCAAATATAGGAGGACCGAGCAGCAGCATCAGGTCTCTTCATGCCAACGTTGCCACGTCCATGTTGAGATATGGTGCGCCTGTTTGGGCGCACATCCTGACTGAAAAGCAGCACCAAAATGCTGTGAACAAGGTGTACAGGCGGTTGGCTATGCGGGTTGCTAGTGCGTACCGTACCATATCGTTTGAAGCGGTATGCGTGATTGCGAACATGATGCCGTTGTGTATCATCCTCGAGGAGGACCGGAAGAACTTTCGGCAAGCACGTTCGGGGGAACCACTCACCGCAGCAATGAGAGCGATAAACAGAGCTGCGTCGATGGAGAAATGGCAGAATACTTGGAGCAGCGCAACGAGCGGGAGATGGACCTTCGCGCTGATCCCGGACGTGACATAATGGCTGGGTAGGAAGCACGGTGACGTAAATTTCTACGTTACGCAGTTCCTGTCCGGTCACGGCTGCTTCAGGAGCTACCTACATAGGTTCCGGCACGCTTCCTCGCCTCGGTGCTCAGCGTGCGTGGACGTTGATGAGACGGCGGAACACGTCTTGTTTCACTGTCCAAGATTCGCCGAGGAGCGCCAGCAGCTGAGCAACAAATGCGGAACGGAGGTATGCCGATCGAACCTGATGCAGTTGATGTTGCAGAGTGGTGATCTGTGGGAAGCCACAGCTACAACGATGCGTCTGATCCTGGTGGAGCTACAGCGGAAGTGGAGGGAGGACCAGCTGAATGGTCGCGCCTGAGTGTTCAGTGTTCAACGTTGAAATGTGTGTACAGTGAGCGTCTGTGAAATGAGCGTGTTCGTGAGTGTTATTGTTGCTAGCGTGTATCCTACGTAGACTGAGTGCCACAGCACTGCCCCTCCCACGAAGTAATACCGCAAGGTGATCCCGTGGGAGGGTGCAAAAAGGGTCCAAGGAGAGTTTTTTACAGGGTAAAAATCCCATGTCGCCCCTAGTGGTGTCTTTTGAAGATTTCAAACTCCTTGTAAAAAAAAACCCATAGATGAGGAATTTTGACACGTCCTCACACTGAACACCGTTACACACGGGCTCATCAGACCTACTCGAGGAGTATACGGTGCAGCTAACATTCCTGCAATCTTGCAAAGGCGTTTGGAAAGTATTCTTCAGCATTTGACCAACGTAGTCAATTTCTTTGACGACATCATAGTAGCTGCCGACAGTTTTGACAATCTGCTGGAAACCCTAAAAAATACGATGGAAACATTGAAAGAAAGCGGACTCAAGCGCAATCGATCTAAATGTGTTTTTGCAGTCTCGACCTTAGAATGTCTAGGCCACAAGATCGATCGCAACGGACTGCATAAATCAGATAAACACATTGAAGCGATACGTGACGCACCGAGACCAAGAACCCCAGAGGAACTCCAGTTATTCTTAGGTAAGGCGACCTATTATAATTCCTTTATTCCAAATTTCTCTACTAGAGCTCGTAGTCTACGCACCCTGCTAACTAAGGAACCGTTCAAATGGAACGAAGAAGCTGATAGAGCCTACCAGGATTTGAAAAATGTACTAATTTCACCGCAAATCTTGATGCAATATGACCCAACACTGCCAGTAATTTTAGCAACAGATGCCAGCAAGACAGGACTAGGCGCTGTACTTTCACACCGATACCCTAATGGAACAGAACGGCCAATAGCCTATGCTAGTTGCACAATGTCAACAACCGAACAGAAATATCCGCAAATAGACAAAGAAGGCTTGGCAATCGTGTGGGCAGTGAAAAAGTTCTTTCACTATCTGTATGCTCGTAAATTCATATTAGTAACAGATCATAAACCACTAACTCAGATTTTTCATCCTGAGAAATCCCTACCAACGTTGTGCATCAGTAGAATGGCAAATTATGCGGACTATTTAGCTCATTTCAACTTTGACGTTGTTTTCAAGCCAACAAACAGTAATACAAACGCCGACTACTGTTCGAGAATTCCAGGCAGCTCAACAAACTCCGATGTTGATCACGTCAAAGACGAAGGAAAAGAAACTAGCGAAGATTTTGAATAATTTGCATATGTACAGATAGAGCAACTTCCAGTTAAAGCCGACTGTTGGAAAATACAATAGTTTTCAGTTAAAGAATTCGATCCATTTATAAAAACTAGAAAAGGAAAGTTTTAGGATAAACTGAAATTTATAATCAAGTAACCATAGAGCCAAGGAAGAGCAGGAAAAGGAGTTTAGTTTGTAACCAGATCCCGAGAAAATAAGACCTAGAACCGATTGAAGTTGAATATCAGATTGATGTTGAATAATAGTTGAAAATAAAAGGCTACACTTGAAATCAACGGAACGAGTTTTGGATCGTTATCAAGAAGAAATACACAACGTAGGGTAACTCACGCCAACATTTGGTGCCGTGACCAGGATACAAGCAGAACGTGTTAGAACGTGTAGCGGTACGTTTTAACAAGATTTCATAAGTGTACACCTCATGTCGTCAAGTGATTCCGAACAAGAAGACGAATTTCCCGGATTTTCGGAAGAAAAAGAAGATAGTACAATGGACGATACCGAATTGTCGTATGCAAAGGCTGAGCAAAGCAGGTTGCTGCGATGTTTGGAACGTTTAGAAGATTTCGCAAAGAAATCAGAGGTTTCTACGATCGAACAATTGAAGGTACGAATTCAGCGCTTAGAGAAGTGTTGGGAAGATTTCCAAGTCATATCTAGAAAGGTTAGCTGGTTAGATTTACCGGAGAACAAGGAAAAAAACGAATTATTGTACGACGATTTCGATGAACGTGTGATGGAACTATCTAGTAAATTACGAAACCTTGCGTTTAAAGATGAAAAAGATGATAAGAAGGAATGTGCCTTGAAATTGAAAACGAATTTGAGGTTACCCAAGATTGCTCTACCGGAATTCGCAGGTAAATTTGATACATGGATGCAATTTCATGATTTGTTCGAAGTCATGATCCACAATGACACAAAGCTAAGCAATATTGAGAAGTTTTTCTATTTGAAGAGTTCGCTCAAGGGAGAACCATTGAAGGTTGTAGAAGCTTTTCCGGTATCCGCAGCAAGCTATGCCTACTTACAAAAGAAACGGCATATCAACGATTTATTGAATTGGTCGCGTTTGAAGAAGCAAACTGTATCCGGTATAAAAGAGCTAATAGATGGTTTCGAGAGACATACTAAGATGCTAAAACAGCTGGGTGAATCATCTGGGCAATGGGGAATCATGCTAATACAGGTACTTGTCTCTAAGCTAGATGAGAGATCGCAGCGTGCATGGGAACGTGTTGCGGAAAGCAGAGATGATGCTACTTTCGAAGAATTAATTGAAGTATTACGTACACAAGTGAGACTTTTGGAGGCGTTGGATGAGAACAAAAACGAATATCAAACGCATCAACTGACATCGAATAGGCAAAAGCTAGCAGTTCATATAGCATCAGAAGAGCAAGTATTGAAATGTGTCAAGTGCGTTGGAAATCATGAGATTACAAAATGTGACCAATTTGTGAAACTTCCGGTGAATGAAAGATTAAGTTCGATCAGGGCAAAGGGGCTTTGCGCCAATTGCTTGCGAGCAGGTCATTTTAAAGGTCAATGCATTTCGAAAATGCGCTGTAGAGTATGTAACGCAAGACACAATTCGTTGTTGCATTCCTGGGTACCCAAACGGTCGACATCATCTTTAGAAGAACATGCAGTGGTTAAAACTGCAGATTCTTTAAATACCAGCATAACTACTAACCTCCCGGAAAGCACGTCGCTAACTGCACTACCTAATATTCCAACAGTGGGAAGACTTTCTACAGTCGTAGTGAAAGTTAAAGGACCTGGAGGAGATTTCAAATTGGCTAGAGCTATCCTTGACAGTGGGTCTCAGTTCAGTTCAGTTCAGTTCAGAACATCATATCTGAAAAGCTCTGTCGTGAATTGGGATTGCATTTACGGCCTAGTAATGTGAAGCTGATAGGAATTGGAAAATGTGAAGTCAAGAGCAACATGACAGTAACCGCAGAATTACATTCTCGAAACACCAGTTATGCCAGAATGATGGAGTTTGTCGTTTAGGATGGTATCACAAGCGCAGTGCTTCCAATAGAACGGGCTCATTTGGCGTATCTGCCGAATGGTTTCGCTTTAGCAGATGCTGATTTGGAACACTCAAGAGAAGTGGACATGTTGCTGGGCGCGGAACTTTTTTATGAATTCCTACAAATGACGGAAAGTAGTGCTATATCGAAGATAGACAAAGACAAGCATGGCAATACTTTGTTTGTTAATACTGTTTTTGGCTGGATCGCAACTGGTCTGCGACAGCCTCGAGAAGCATCAGCGTTTTGTTCCCAATTAAGTCTGGAAGAACAGATTGAACGGTTTTGGAAATTAGAAGAAGTTCTAACCGGTACGACTTTAACCCAAGATGAGAAAGATTGTGAAGAACATTTTCAGCAAAACCATTCTCGAGATGAAACGGGACGGTACATTGTTAAATTGCCTATGCGTATAAACGGCAGACAAATGATTGGAGAATCTTTTGATATCGCTAAGAACAGATTCATGCAGCTGGAAAGGCGATTAATTAAAGACCAGACTCTTTATGATAATTATCAGGAAGTGATCCGGAAATATTTGGAACTACAGTATTTAGCAGAAGTGTCGTCAGAAAACGTCCATACTATTGATAGTAAAGGAATCCAGTTCGAGTACGAAAGTACGACCGGTATTTGACGGCTCTGCTAGAACGTCGTCGGGATATTCGTTAAATAACAATTTATTGGTCCGGCCAGTCGTGCAAGATCCGTTGTTTGATTTGGTGTTGCGGTTCAGATCAAACAAGATAGCATTGGTAGCAGACATTGAAAAAATGTACTTGCAAGTAAAAGTGCTTCAAAGCGACACTCCCCTACAGCGTATTCTATGGAGATTCAATAAGGACGACGAACTGAAGATCTACGAGCTGAAACGTGTAACATTCGGGCTAGCATCGTCATCGTTTTTAGCAACACGAGTGTTGCATCAATTGGCTGCTGATGAAGGACATTTATTTCCGTCTGGTAAGAAAGCGCTACAGGAGTCGTTTTACGTGGAGGACTTTCTAGGAGGAGTAAATGAGAAGGAAGAAGCGATTAAGCTTGTAGATGAACTAACGCAACGGTTGGAGAAGGGTGGTTTTTGCCTAAAGAAGTGGATGTCGAATATTCCAGAAGTGTTGAACGCGTTGCCGGCAAGTGACAAAGCAGAAACTAGCGTTGTGGATTTGGGAGCTGCAGAGTTCGTAAAAACATTAGATATATGCTGGTATCCAACGAATGACGAGCTGAGCATTGCTATTAATATCAATGAGTTGGTTGGCGAACTAACAAAACGGATTATTTACTCTTTAATAGCGAAATTGTTTGATCCCCTAGGTTTGATTGGACCTATCATTATCTGGGCCAAAATCCGCATGCAGCATTTGTGGTTAATCAAAAGCGGTTGGGATGATCCTTTGGCGCCAGACCTCGCAAAGAAATAGAGAATATTCTTGAATCAGTTGCCATGCATAGATCAAATGAGAGTGCCTCGTCGCGTTTCTATCTCAAAGACGGCTTCAATACAACTACACTGTTTCAGCGATGCATCGGAAGCAGCATATGGGGCATGTATTTACGCCCGCTCGAGAAATAATGATGGTGACGTTAAAGTGGTTCTAAAGCGTCAAAATCACGATCAGCCCCGTTAAAAAGAATAAGCTTACCAAGATTGGAACTGTGCGCTGCAGTTTTAGGAGCAAGGCTTTTTCAGAAGGTCGAAAGAGGGCTGAAGATGGCAATAACTGATGTATACTTCTGGTCGGATTCTGCAGTAGTATTGCATTGGCTGAAGTCACCTTCATATAGTTGGGCAACGTACGTAGCGAATCGCGTTTCTAAGATTCAGGACACCACCAAGGACCACCGTTGGTTGCACGTAAAGGGTTCTGAAAATCCAACCGATGCTATATCCAGAGGTTTTTTGCCTGAAGAATTAACAAAATCAAAGATTTGGTTTGAAGGGCCGGAATGGTTGAAGCAACCCATGGAGAAATGGAAATGTGAATTGAACGCGATTGTTCCTGCCGAAGAAGACTTGGAACGCAAGAAGAACGTGCTGGTTGTGATTACGGCAACTGAACAGTTTTCATTATTAGACAAGTACTCGTCCTATTGTCTGTCAGGATAGCGGCGTACTGTTTGCGTTTTATTCGAAAGTACCAAAGAAATTTCGTTGAAATTGGATGTATTAACGCCTGGGCATTTTCTAATCGGTTCTTCGGCTGAGTTTTCCGGAGCCAAATTTGACGGAGATGCCTACCAATCGTTTGAAGCATTATCAGCAACTACAACAGCTTGTTCAACAGCATTGGCAGAGATGGCGCAAAGAATATTTATGCTAATTGCATGAAATTTATCAAAAGAAAGGGAAGTTGCAAAATCTAAGAATAGGTGAAATGGTCATCCTCAAAGAAGACCACACGCTTATGAATGAGTGGCACTTAGGTCGAATTGTAGGCTTATATCCTGGCAAGGATAATATCGTACGAGTTGTGTTAGTAAAAACGCAACGTGGTACATATAAGCGACCAGTTTCTCGTATTTGTCCTCTGCCATTTGAAAGAGAAGCATAGCCAGTAAAAGAAAATCATTAATGATATTAGATAATTTTGGTGGGCGCTATGTTGGAAAATACAATAGTTTTCAGTTAAAGAATTCGATCCATTTATAAAAACTAGAAAAGGAAAGTTTTAGGATAAACTGAAATTTATAATCAAGTAACCATAGAGCCAAGGAAGAGCAGGAAAAGGAGTTTAGTTTGTAACCAGATCCCGAGAAAATAAGACCTAGAACCGATTGAAGTTGAATATCAGATTGATGTTGAATAGTTAGTTGAAAATAAAAGGCTACACTTGAAATCAACGGAACGAGTTTTGGATCGTTATCAAGAAGAAATACACAACGTAGGGTAACTCACGCCAACACCGACCATATCGCAAAAGAAAAAATCAAAGATCCACATTTGGGAAAAATCCTGCAACACCTAGAACTAGGCCAAAATCTCGCACAGTACGGATACAAAGCTCCGGAATCGAAATATACAGTAGCAGCTAACTGCTTACTTTTTGAACATCGAGTAGTGATCCCGAATACGCTGCGCCAACCGATTCTCAATGATCTCCATGTTGCACACTTTGGCATCGTTCGCATGAAAGCTTTAGCACGATCATACGTATATTGGCCCGGTATTGACGCCGACATTGAAGAAACAGTCAAAGCGTGTGCTGCATGTGCATGTTACGGTCCAACACCACCCAAATTCGACAATCACCATTGGGAATACCCGAGCGCACCATGGGAGTGCATTCATATCGATTACGCAGGCCCCGTGGCGAATACGATGCTATTAATCGTTGTAGACGCGTTTAGCAAATAGGAAGAAGTAAAACCCACTCACACAACAACATCAGCAACTACGATTAAAATCTTAGATGAACTCTTCGCTACTTATGGGATACCAATAACCGTTTTTTCTGATAATGGACCGCAATTTACAGCTGCTGAATTTCAACATTTCCTCCGAAAGAGTGGAGTGAAGTACCACAAACTGACCGCCCCATACCATCCAGCAAGCAATGGACAGACTGAACGTTATGTCCAGACAGTGAAGAATGGCCTTAAAGCAATGGGTGCAACATGCGGAAGTCTAACTAGCGATCTTAATGTCTACAATACAGCAATACAGAAAAACGCCAAATGTCGAAACAAAAGATTCGCCAGCGCAGCTGTTCCTGGGACGAAACATTCGTACACGCCTGGATTTGGTTAGACCATTAACCGTCAACGAGAGAGTTACAGAAAAGCAAAAATTACAATTCGAGCCAACGTTCCGTTCATTTCAACCGGGACAACACGTGTACGTCCTATCAGGGAACACGCGATTGGATAAGTGGTTACCTGGTATTATCTTTGCTCGTTTTGGTGATTTACATTATGACGTCGTGTACAAAGGACATCATTTGAAACGCCACATTGACCAAATACGCCATTTTAAGCAGAGACTCCACAATCAATGTAATGAAGCAGAACGAAGTTCAACAGAGCATTCCACTGTAAAAGCAGACGCTTCAAACAGCCATACTCGTTTCTACAGAGTTACAGATCCCGCATCATCAACACAAACATCTCCAGCGAATACAGAACCCGACGAAACAACAGATGATTCTGATGCGGAACATGAACATTTCACGACACCAGATACGAGCCCTCAACAACAGCAAGAACAACAACGATGTAGCTCGCCAGTCGCCTTGCGACGTTCTAATAGAATACGCCATCCGCCTTTGAGATTTTCTCCTTAATTTCAGAATTCCTATACGAGGGAGGAAATATTATGTATGTAGAACCGCGAGCTGATGAACAAACGTCATCCAAGCTATAGATATAGAGATGTGACGTTAAGCTATAGATATATAGATGTGAGGTATAGATGTGACGTTAACTACTTCCGGGTTAGAAAGAACGTGGTTTTTCTATGGACAGAGTTGTACGAATGTAACAATAAAACGAACGTGATTTATACGAAATACACAATAGCGTTATTCTCCGATATTCGCTAGGAGAAAGTGATGTCTATGTGTCGATCGTATGCGTAGGGTAACTCACGAGAGTGACCTATCATAGCGATCGCAGTTAGTGTCGTCGCTAGAGCAATTCAATTAAAAATACATATATATATATATATATATATATATATATATATATATATATATATATATATATATATATACCCGAGCTTGTGTCGGCGACCTCGGCGAAAAATCGACGCACTTGGGAAAAATGTTCTAGCAGGGGCCCTCCCATACAAAAATTTTTTCTTCTCAAAAATGATTTTCGTTTCACTTTTCATACTCAGGGGAGTCTAAAATTGATGTTTTGAGTCACCGTGAAAAAAAAATTTTTTGACCCGAGCTTGTGTCGGCGACCCAAAAATCGACGCACTTGGGAAAAATGTTCTAGCAGGGGCCCTCCCATACAAAAATTTTTATTTCTCAAATCGATCCGTGGTTTCACTTTTCATACTCTAGGGCCCATTTGCTTCAACTTTGGAAAAATTTTCGATGATGAAAAATTTTCACCTTCGACGTCCATCGACCACTCGACCCGAACTTGGTACTTTTGTATGGAGGTACCCAAGTGGTGACTTTTTCATACAAAAATTTTTATTTCTCAAATCGATCCGTGGTTTCACTTTTCATACTCTAGGGCCCATTTGCTTCAACTTTGGAAAAATTTTCGATGATGAAAAATTTTCACCTTCGACGTCCATCGACCTCTCGACCCGAACTTGGTACTTTTGTATGGAGGTACCCAAGTGGTGACTTTTTCATACAAAATTTTTTTTTGCGAATACGTGTACGTTCGCGATCATTTAGGCCAGGAACAACAAGTCCGCTGCGATAGAAATAGTCCATTGTAGTTACTCGACGAGAAAAAAAATCGGGACTTAGAAAAATTTTTGAAAGTCAAATCGTATTGACTTCCAACATCACCTGATAATAAACACACATCGCCTGTTGCACCACAGATCGCATTTGACTTAACAAATCGCCTGTTGGTACGCACATCACCATCGACTTTACCAATCGCGTTTCGCACCGCTAATCCCACTTGGCGTGAGCCACGCACATAATGTTGCGAGGAGAATATGAATCGGGACTTAGCGTTTTAAGCTCGCGAACACTCCACTATGGGAGTGCACGCAAGCACCAACTGTACACACACACAACAATAACCCTCGCGAACACTTCAGTCCCAAAGTGAACGCGAGCACCAGCAAGCATGGGTCGCCTGAGAGGATCGATGCGAACGCATCTCTACAACTCGCAGCTCCCAGCCTGTAGTCCCGTCGTTTGCGGGCGGTCGAAGGTGTCGAAACTAGTTGTATCCACGGTCGACGGAAACACAGCCACCAGGGTTCCCTGTGGTAAGGTACTTCCACGTGCAGCGTGCTCCCGCCCGTTGCGGCTCAGTCTAGTGCTATAGCGGGGATGAGACGTCAGTGTGCGCGGGGCAGCACCGACGGATCTCGGAGGGTTGTTAAGCCCGCTAGCTTCCGATCTCCTAATGGGTTTGAGAAGCGCTATCAGCTCGGATTGGATACGACTTTAGAGGCGTTCAGGCATAATCCAGCGGACGTAGCGTCATACCAAAGTCCGGTCGAACTAGTATTGAGTCAGTGGTCCGTACCTGTGGTTCCTCTCGTACTGCACAGGAATTCCGTTAAGATAGCGGCAAACAGCACACACCATTAGGGTAAAACTAACCTGTCTCACGACGGTCTAAACCCAGCTCACGTTCCCTTGAAAGGGTGAACAATCCTACGCTTGGTGAATTTTGCTTCACAATGATAGGAAGAGCCGACATCGAAGGATCAAAAAGCCACGTCGCTATGAACGCTTGGCGGCCACAAGCCAGTTATCCCTGTGTGCGGCACCTCTAACAACGCCGCTCGACCCCGGGAGCAGAAATACCACCCTCCCGACCACCCACCACCCACCCCCCACCCACCAGAGCGGAAAGAGTGTCTGATTTGGTGGTTTTTGCGGATTTTGGCGAGGAAGGAGCGGAGGTAGAGCCTCGGGGTGTTCTACGAAAGTGTGCAGGAGGGGTTGCTCCATCTAACCCCCCACCCACCCGAGGCACTTTCCTCCCCCTGCGGCGGACAGCAACAAAGGCAGTTTTGGGGGGGTCCATCGATCACGCGGTACCCCATCGTGCGGCACCTCTAACAACGCCGCTCGACCCCGGGAGCAGAAATACCACCCACCCGACCATCCACCACCCACCCCCCACCCACCAGAGCGGAATAAGTGTCAGATTTGGTGGTTTGTTTGATTTTGGTTCGTTCTTGGGCGATCTTCGTGGCAGTCCGCTGCTGGCGTCCCCCCCTTGAGGGGGAGTAAATCCAGCTTAAAGCGCGGTCTTTTACGGTACGACGATGATGTCCTCAAGTCGGAACCTGCGGTCACGGTCGGGATCGACCGATAGCCGAGCACCGGTGGGCTCGAAACCGGTGGTGATACTCAGCAGAGTACCAGAAGGGAAACCACAGCCACGAGCGGTGTTGCTCGCACGAGTGGCGTTGGTACGGCCACGGCTGCTAAAGGAGCCACGTTGGAGAGGCTCATTGAGCGTCTGGAGGACGAACTATCCCTCCTCCGCGTTCAGCTGACGGAGCAAGCTGAGCAATACCGGAAAGACCTCGCGGCGATGCAGGAGTGTCATCGTCAGGAGGTGATCCACTTGCGCGAGGAGAACCGTAAGGAGCGGGAGATGGTCTCCGGGCTCCTTACGCAACTGGTTGCTGCGCAATCACAGCAACAGCAGCAGCAGCAGCTGGCACAACAACGAGAGGGTGCGGTGACGGCTACGGTGGTGCCGTCTCCGGACCAGGAAGGCGGCTCCTGGGCCTAGGTGGTGCGCCGTAAGCCGGCACGCCAGCAGCCGGCCCAGCAGCAACGGCAGCAGCAGCAGCAGCAGCAGCAGCAACAGCAGCAGCAGCGGCAACAAACGCAGCAGGGTGGCGCAGTGTATCGCCCTCTGCAGATGCGCCAGCCGCAACAGCAGCGTCAGCAGCAGCAGTGGCAGCTGAAGGGTCAGCTGTTGCACAGCCGACTGCAGCAGCAGCCTCGTCAGCAGCAGCTGCCGCGACAGCAACAACAGCAGCAGCAACCCAACCAGCAAAGTTTGCGACAAAACGCGAAGTTTTGTATGAACGCAACATGCTCAAAACCATGCTCAAAAACAGTCTCGATAGCAGCAGAATTGAGCATGTCGCCGTGACACGTCGCGTGGGGTTGTATCGTCTTATATCCTCTCCTCCCTCTCCCATACTTCATACCCAAGGCCTTTCGGATGCATCGAAATGAAACCGCACACACGTACACACGTTAGATTGCACACCCTCTTCCTTTATTCGTACTCACCCGTTGCCTCACACTAATTCGTGGTATCCTGCTGCCGCAGTCAGCTGGTCCCCGCTTCCACGCCTCCTTTCTACCAGCCGTTGCCGCTTCCTCTGCGCGATCCACACACGATTAGCCGCGCGCGCTTTGCCGCTCTCTTCCTCACGCGGCGCTTACGTCCTTCTTCTCTCCTACCATGGGATTCCTTGCAATTTCGGCGTCGGTGTTGGCGCTGTGCGTTATCTATAGAGAGGAAGAAAAAAGAAAAGAATGCTTTTACTTCACACATCCACTAGTCCACTGATAACATAAAACACTTTTTTAGACGAATATTAAATTTAAGAAGTGTTAACTTACCTATATCCATCGGCATCCGGCTGCTTTCTCCTTCCTCTTCCACCGCTTCATTCAGAGTGCGTTTCTGAATTCGCCGGTAATATTGAGCGGATCTCTTGGATGATTGCAATGAGGAATCCATGTTTAGCTTAAACAAATCAAAATAAATTAACAAACCAATTCTCTGTAACGATTATTACATCTTACCTTTCTGCTTGTTCACTTTTCACTATTTTGCGAAGAACTAAATTGAGGAAACCGATAGCATACACGAATGTGAAGAGAGTGGCACTATGGGGTACTTCGAAAAAAGGTGTCATTAATTTCGACACCTTCCGATAATATGTGCGGGAAAAAATAACTGCAGGATATTAATGATCAAGATGATTAATATAGCTAAACAAATCTTTTTTATCAAAAAAACTAATTTATGAAATAAAATTTAAGTACTCAATTAGAGACATTGTCCACGATTGACTAGCATTATCACAGCAAATTATGACAAAGCTTCCACCCATAGTGCAACTCTCGGCGACTGAATTCAATTTCTGGAGCAACCATTTTTTCATGGGAGCGTTCAGGTGTGGGGTAGGCAGGAGGTGTGTGAATGTGTTGTGTGATCGGTCGAGGGTTTGCACACCGTCGCACGTTCAAAAGTGACGAAGTTCGAGGTGAGCGAGACCGAAGAAAAGCAGGCATATGCCAGAATGCGATGTCAATAGCTTGCAACCAAAGACATCGCCCGCGACAATCGAGTTCGTGGAGGCAGTGTCTTCCTCAGGGTTGGAGGAAGGCTTGAAACGGGGGAAAATCGTGCAACTTTCGCGTTTTGTCGCAAACTTTGCTCGTTGGGAACAACGTCGTCCGACGCGACGCAGTGTGCGTCCGGACACGATTGAAGTCGCACCGGCTGAGGGGGTAACCTGGACGCAGGTTTACCTGAAGCTGCGAACGGCTCCAGAACTGGAGGAGGTCCGCGCGGACATTGGGATGGGTCGACGAACGGCTCAAGGCCACCTCCGCGTCCCCATCAAACGGACCGCCGATAGCGAGGCGCTCGCTGCGAAAATCCAGGGCGTCCTTGCCGACATGGGAGTAGCTCGAGTGCTTACAGACATGGGAGAGGTCCTGGTTACCCATGTCGATTCGCTGGCCACCGTCGACGACGTGAAGGAAGCGATCCGGGCCAAACTCGGAGTGGCACCGGGCATCACCTTCGCCGACGTGTGGGAGCTGAGTGACGGAACGAAACGCGCTCGTGTACGCCTCCCGCTGGTGAAGGCGCAGCTTTTACACGAGGCGAGGCTGCCACTGTGCCAGTGCATTAGCACGGCGCGTGAAGTCCCCCGTCGCCCTGTCAGCCAGCGCCGTTGCTTGCGCTGCTTCGACATCGGCCATATCGTGCGCGACTGTCGGAGCGTAACGGATCACAGTGGAAAGTGCTTCCGCTGTGGCATCGCCGGCCATTTGGCGAAAGATTGCACCTCGGAGGCCAGGTGCCTTAAGTGTGGTGGCCCGCACAGCTTCGGCCACGCAAGCTGTGGACAGCCGCTAGCACAATGCGAGTGAAGCAGCAGCTGCGGGTTTTGCAGGCGAACCTGGGCGGTGGACGCACTGCCCAGGACTTCGTCCTGCAATCCGCTCGGACGGAGCGGATCGACGTGTTGCTGCTATCGGAGGTGTACCGGCCTCCGGAGAACAACGGAACGTGGTCAGTCGACTCGTCGGGGGGAGTAGCCGTGGTGGCTACCGGAGCGCACCCCATCCAGCGTGTGTGGCGCAGCCCAACGCCTGGATTGGTAGCCGCTCAGATCGGCGGCATTGTGTTCGTCAGCTGTTATGCTCCCCCCCGCCTCACCATCGGCGAGTTCGAGCACTTTCTGGAGGCTCTGGAGCTGGAGGCGCTCCCCCACCCTCACGTCGTCGTAGCGGGCGACTTCAACGCCTGACACGAGGAGTGGGGAAGTGAGCGCAACACCGTGCGAGGCGAGGAGCTGCTGTCCACCATCCAGCAGCTCGGGCTGAGGATCCTCAACCGAGGTTCAACCCCAACGTTCGTCGGGAACGGTGTTGCCACTCCCAGTGTCGTCGACGTGTCGTTCGCGAGCGAATCCATCGCTCGACCCGACACCTGGGCAGTGGCCCCCGACTCGTTGGCGCGGTTTTACACGGCGTCCGACCACCGGTACATCCTTTTCATCGTCGGGCCGTCCTCCTCGCCTCAGCACCAGACCGAGCGGTATCAGCAGCGTCAGCAGCAGCAGCAGCAGCACCACCACCACCATCGGCGGCAGCAGCAGCAGCAGCAGCATCGACATCAGCGGCGCAACCATCAGCCCATCTCCCATCGCCAGGGCAGGAGATGGAAGGCCTCGCAGTTTTCGGCCGAGGCGTTCCGGGTGGCACTGCGAGCGGCGAGCTTCGAGGAGCGAGCGGTCAGCCAGGAGGGAATGGTCGATGCCATCTTGGAGGCATGCGACGAAACGATGGCGCGGGTCACCACGTCGCATCGTGACCCCCATCGAGCCCTCTTCTGGTGGACACCGGAGCTCACGCGCCTCCGCGAGGAGTGTGCAGCCGCTCGCGACCGGATGGTTGCCACGGTCGACCTGCAAGAGCGCAGCCTTGCAGCAGCGCACCACCGAACTGCGAGGCGAACGATGGAGAAGGCGATCCGGGCCAGCAAGCGGGCAGAATTCGATGAGCTCATCCGACTCGCGGAGGACAATGAGTTCGGGGCAGGCTACCGTGCTGTCATGTCTCGGCTTCGTGGCAGCTACGTGCCACCGGAGACGGACAGAGAGGAGCTGCAGCGCATCTCCGGGGACCTGTTCCCGACTCATCCACCTGTCGACTGGCCGGCAGAGGAGGATACCGAGGACGGGCAGTCGCTGACGCCCGTCACCACGAGCGAGCTGCTGGACATCGTGGGGAGCATGGCCAACCGGAAGGCGCCAGGTCTGGACGGGATCCCCAACGCAGCCGTCAGGACAGCGATCAGGGAGTACCCGGAGGTTTTTCGCCGCCTATACCAGGACTGCCTGGACAGTGGCACGTTTCCTGCGCCGTGGAAGCGACAGCGCCTGGTGTTGCTGCCCAAGCCAGGCAAACCTCTCGGGGAAAGCTCCTCGTACCGGCCGTTGTGCATGCTCGACGCACTCGGCAAGGTGTTGGAGCGCCTGATCCTGTCCCGGCTCAATGTCCACCTTGAGGATCCTGACGCTCCACGGCTGTCGGAGCGGCAGTATGGCTTCCGGAAGGGGCGATCCACCATCAGTGCGATCCAGCGGGTTGTTGAGGCTGGTAGGACGGCCATGTCCTTTTGCCGGACGAACCAGCGGGACAACCGCTGCCTGATGGTGGTCGCTTTAGACGTCCGCAACGCGTTCAACACCGCGTCTTGGCAGTCCATCGCCAATGCGTTGCTGGAGAAAGGTGTGCCATCCGCGCTAAGACGGATACTTAGGAGCTACTTCGAGGACCGGCGGCTGATCATCGAGACCAGCGAGGGCCCTGTCGAGCAGCACATCAGCGCGGGAGTTCCGCAAGGGTCCATTCTGGGCCCCACCCTGTGGAACGTGCTTTACGACGGGGTCCTGGGTGCCACTGCCACAGGGGACGGAGTTAATCGGCTATGCCGACGACTTGGTCCTGCTCGTCCCGGCGGTGACTCCCGAAGCCGCGGCCTCGAAGGCGGAGGCAGCGATCGCGATCGTCAGTAGCTGGATGTCCCGTCACCGTCTTGCCCTAGCGCCGGAGAAGACGGAGATGACGGTGATATCGAGCTTGAAGCGGCCTCCGGCGGTCAGCGTCGTCGCGTTCCTGCATCCAGATCCATCCGCTATCTGGGCGTGTGGCTGCAGGACCATCTGTCCTGGCTCCCGCACGTGGAGAAAGCTGCGGCAAAGGCGGAGAAGGTCGCCCAGGCGGTGACACGGCTTCTGCCGAATCACAGCGGCCCGAAATCGTCACGAGCCCGCCTACTGGCGGCTGTAGCGGACTCCATCCTTCGCTACGGAGCCCCAGTATGGTCGGAAGGCTTGGAAAGACGACAATGCCGCAGGCTTGTCAGTCGAGTACAGCGCAAGACGGCGATTCGGGTTTGCAGAGCGTTCCGGACGGTGCGTGGCGAGACGGCAGTGCTGCTGGCCGGGTTGATCCCGATCTGCCGCCTTATCGACGAGGACAGCCGGGTACATCGTCAGCTGCACCAGCAGGATCGAGAAGGGACCAACGAGCAGGTTCGAGCCAGCGAACGAGAACGCACCTACGCGATCTGGCAGGCAGAGTGGGACTCTGACGCCGACAGCGACGAGGCTAGCCGGTACACGCATTGGTCGCACCGAGTGGTCCCCGACGTCAAAGCCTGGCAGTCACGGAAGCATGGAGACGTGACGTTCCAGCTGGCACAGGTGTTGTCCGGTCACGGATTTTTCCGAGACTATCTGTGCAGCATGGGCTTCACGTCGTCCCCGGACTGTCAGCGCTGCCCCGGTGTGGCCGAGACGGCCGAACACGCAGTGTTCTGCTGTCCGCGGTTTGCTGCGGTGCGCGAGGAGCTGTTGGGCGGGCCGGATCCGGTGTCTCCCGACAACATCCTCGGTTGCCTTCTGGAGAGCCCGGAACGGTGGAGCCGTGTGTGCGAGGCCGCACAGCGGATAACGGGCGAGCTCCAGGATGACTGGAATGCCGAGCGGGAGATGCTGGCCGCGCAGGATGGTGCGCCGTCCCAGCGGGACAACTCAGTGGCCATAGCCCGCAACCAGCGGCGAAATGCGGCTCGACGAGCGGCCACTGCCGCACGACGAGAAGCGGCACGAGGTGGGCGTCCGCCATCGCCACCCCCATCCCCCACGACGGTGGCTCGCCGGGCAGCGGTTCGCGAGCGGGTGGCTCGATGGCGTGCCCGGCGACGAGAGAGCCAGGCCAACATCATCGGCAACCTGTTCGGGGAGCAGGACCGGGTCGAAATCGGCAGCGAAGATGAGGAGCAGGACAACTCCTTCTCCGGCCTCACGGCGGCCGAAGCTGCGGCAGCCGTAGAGGCGGAAACCTCCTCGCGGTAGCGAAAAGGTTTCGCGGGGGGTAATGTGGCCCAGCGGGTCAGTTGTGTCAGCGTTTGAGCACAGAGAGAAAATAGAGAGGAGAAAGTGGAAATTTTTCCAAAATAAAGAGAAAGGTGCCTACGTGCACGGACGAGAGGAAAAAAAAACAGAACACATCACTCCTCCAAAACCCACGCGGGTGAACGGGGTGATGGGAGAGGAGAGGTTTTTGTACATCACCCAAAAGGTCGCGCGACCCAAAACTTGGAACTAATCGCGACCGTTTTTGGACGTCGCGTTTCGGTCTTGATTATGTGCCAAAGGAAGCAGGTTTGACCTCAACTCGGTCGCATTTTGAGGTGTGTGGCTTGGCTAAAGCGCTTTTTTTAGCTTTTGCAAAATTTAACGAACGGAAATTTAGCGAAAGGCAAAAAAATAAAATAAGGTGGTGGTGGTGGTACACGTGTTTATCAGTACTATTTGTCCTTTTTACTCTACTCTTCGCCCTAGCATTTATTCCTTGGCTTGGAATGTGCTGTTCTGTCGTCCTGCTACTGCTACCACATATCAGCTGTGTGTGGGGAAAGTGAAGGGAAGACACTATTGTGATATTTGCCAACCTGCTCAGGTCTGTATTTCTGTGAGGAAACTTCTGAAGAGCAAGCGGAATTGAACGGATTCTTACCATGAGTGTTTGCGGTGCTCGTCTGAAGATGCTGCTACGGTGATAGCGTGTCAGAGAGTTGATAACGACTGCGTTTTATTCTACGCGCAGCGCGTGAAACTTTAATCTTAATCCGCTGCGTTGAAGTCATGGTTTTGGTTCGAGGATGCATCAAAATGTTGCGTAATGTGTGTGCGCAATAATATGTTGCGATTTTGTAGTTAGTCAAATGATATTGTTTTATTGTGGTTTTTTCAATTGTTGTCTTTTTTTAGTGTATTCCTTGAGTTTCGAGTTGGTTGTGTTCTGTTGTGAAATTGTCGAAATGGAAATAAAAACTGTTTTTGTCAACGGCGTTCCGTGGATTATTGTGGAAGATGGATCGTTTCTAGAACAACCGTATTAAAAGAGGCGCTGCTCGCAAAGACAGGCGAATGAAGAATTTGCAACATCAACCAGGCCAGATGAAGGGCTTCTCCCTCGTTCGGATTTTGAATTAGCACGGCTAGAAACGGAGGAACAGCTAGAGAATTTTGATCAAGGCCTAAATGTAAATTCGGAGTACAAGCCACAAGTAGAGAAGTTTTTGCGCCGGTCAATTCTTCGCGCAGACTTAATAATCCTTGGAAGGTATAATACGAAGCGCGAGGCTACATAACGACATCTATGGCACGATATTCTACCGATCTGCATCAGGCGGTCGATTTGTTGTTCAGCAAACCATTTTTCAGAAAACAACCCATAACTGAACTCTATCATTTATTTAACAAACCCCAGCTATGGGAACTTGAACAAAAAACAATTGCATTTTGTAGTTGTTGTGGTTTAAGATATTTCAGACAATCTCAAAGATAGTTTTATTATGTTCTAGATATTACAATGTAGCAACAGATGAATGGTGCGTTCACAAAATTATTGCTGTGGTCTCCAGCTAATGTAAATGTGTACATATTTGTGCGCAAAGTAACATGTTATGTTTGGCCAGAAAATACGTAAGATTCCAATGTTATTTCCGCCACTGCAGTTGACCGCCAACTACCAGACTGAGGACGTCCCTACAGTCGTCCTGAACAGTGTGAAGCAGTGACACAAAAGTAAACTGGTCAAACACAGAAGATCAGCACCGTTCGACAGGTCACGGGTTTATCCTTTGCTCGATATACAATGATTGTATAGTGTTAAGAGGAAATAATTTGTTCAGACATATACGGAAAATAATTTGTCCGCTCAGAAGGCTTCACAAAAGGAATCTTATAGTCTAATCTTAAATCTAATAACGCGTCAGAGGAGGAAACAAACATAGAGGATTATAAGGAGTCATTAATTAGTCGGGCCCGAAAAGCAGATATCGAGATGCTATAATCGAAATGATAAAAAAGTAGTTGAATGATTTCATAGCTCGCAGAAAAGGATAATTTTGGCCGTATAGGGTAAGGCCCGCCGGAATGAATATAGATAGTAAGGATGGGGCATATATTTTGTTGAGGAGAATCTTAGCGATGAAAATAGCTTGCGTATGTGAGAGGAGTGATTTGAAGTGAACCGTGGACAGGTAAACACTTTGGAGATGAATATTTTTTCCTGGGAGGGATAGGTTATGGTCTGCTAAGGTGGCTTTGGCATGCAGAAGTATTAAACGCAGAAGCAGTACGCAGAAGTTCAACGTGCACGTGCATCAAATTGTGATGCGTTTCGTTGTTAGATAGCGCCCAGTAACGGATGCCTTCGTCGATCGACATGGACTGAAATCTACCAATCCAGGCAATTTTATAACCCCTTCGATGGGAACTGAAAAAGCTAAGCCCTTATTTTACACGACAAATTAACACCCAACAGTAGAGCTTGCCATTCCGGCTAGAACCCGCTTGTGGGTCAGCTTCTTCGGCCGCGTCCACCTTTATGAATTTAGCCACCTGTTTGTAAAAAGCACTGGTACGGTGTTCGCGGTTCAAATCACTCATGTTGATAAAATAAAAGTGTTTCAACACTTGCGATGTAATCACTGGAGTTGATTGCTTGTGTAGTGTCTTGTTTTTTTTTCGGGAGATGCAAACCTACAGTTCTTTAAAGTTAAAGCAACCGATCCTTTTATGATATACCTGCCGGTACCGTTCGTTGCCATAATGACCTCTTTGTAATAATGGCCCCGTTTAGTGTGTCACGTATAAATGTTTGGAATAGTAAAAATTATACATTAAACCTTGCTTCTACATATCGTGTCATATAACTTATGGCTGGATTTTCATCACAACATTAGCGCGCTTGCAAAATCATCCAGTTCCTCATATCAAAAACCGGTGCAAAAATGTACTCCTGCACACGGCAAATTTGACGAAGAAAATGCACATGTGTGTGCGCAATATCCAATAATGAGCACGAGCGAGAGCGCATGACGCCGAAGAAGCGAACAGCATGAGGATATCGTTCAGTCATCGAGCGAGCTTTCGATTCGGCGAGAGAGCAAGCAGGAGAGCAACAGCGGTTAGAAAGAGCACTCTTTAATTTTGGCCGTTGAAAGTCTAATTGTTCTCTTTGGGTCATACGTTAATGTGTTGAAATAAACAAAACCTTGTACAGTAGGTCGCCGCTTTACGCTAATGTTTGGGACCGAACGTTTTAGCGTATATCGAGTTTTCGCGTATAACGAATTTCCTTTGACATATCGTTTATACTACACATTGAAGAGGTGAAGAGTTGAAGAGTTAACATAAATTAAACACCAAACAAAATTATGTATTTAATCAAAGCAAGTTAGGTGTTCTTTCCAGAATAATTATGACTACTTCATTACTATGATAAAGAAACTAATAACACATTTAAATAATAATGTATAACTCATTACATTTATTTCAGAAATGTTCAATGTTGTACGTTAATACAAAGCTACGATGTTTGAACAAAGTTATCCATTAATAGTTGTTTCTTAACAGTTTTCTTTTCATTGTATGTATATGTTCTTATAAACCTCTATTTCCTTCCTAACTCGATTGCTTACATTTGTTGTGTCTTTTGTTTGAATAATGGTCCGCACAGTTGATTGTGGACGTTTTGTTTGCCGGGCTATTGCTGCATAATTTTTTCCTTCCTCGAACATTTTTATGATTTCGAGCTTTTCTGCAATTGATATCGCACACTTTTTTCGTACATTTTTATTGTTTGCTGCCATTTCCGACGCTACAAAACTGCTGCTTTGAGATACTAAACTTTTTTTAAAAACCAGTACAGCTCGTGAGTTGATCAGAAAAACAATCTAAAATTTCTTTGAAATCCAGTTCGTTACAGGCTCATTCGTTTAATCATGCATGTTGAAAACTTCATCCACCCAAAACAAAGCAAAATTGCCCGAGTAGAAATCAAACAACAATGATAAACGCTATGACCTGTCACGTTTTCAAAAAATCGCGTATTGCGAAATCGCGTATATCGAGTATGGCGTACTGCGGCGATCTACTGTATTCATAAAAAAAAAGCCAGTTATCCCTGTGTGTGACAGCTGTCATTACGGCGATAGGACGTGCCTCTGTTACGCTCCCGTAAAAAGTGGAAAATTCTGTGCAAAAATCACTGAAAAAGGACGGGAAAGTGTTTTTAATGTTGTATGATAGTGTTTTCAAGCCGCATATGGCATTATAACATCAAAACAGGACGATGCTCGCCTGAGAAGTGTGAAAATAGTTTCGCCATACATTTTGTATGGGAGAATTAAGGTGCGTGAAAAGACACAATAAAAGCGACATACATCTCAAAGTGGCGTAAAATATCACAGTGCTGGAACAGTAGAACGATTATCACCACGGTTTAAGTGATAAAACAGCCGAAAAAGTGATAAAAAGTGCGTGCAAAAATAAACACAAGCGGCGTCAAGTGTGTCGTCGCGTGTGGATGTGCGCACAAGCGACGCGTCAGTGCTGCGGAGCTTTAGCCGGGACACCGAGCAGCGCCATCCATCGGGAACCTCTGGAGCTTTCATCAGTGGCGCCACCTGGTGGGCAGTAGCGGAGTCTCGTAGCGGAGACAAACACCCGAAACGCTTGGGTGACTCCAACGTTGGTACCAGCCGCGAACCCGGGTCGGTGTATGCGGGTTGCATACCGACAGGCGGAGACTTCAACGTTGGGCAAGGAGGCGAACCTGGGCAAAATTTTATTGGTTTTCTATATATTTGTTTGCTGAAACTTACATTGATTTTTGGTTTCAGAAGAATCAAATATTTAAAGTAAACCACAACCAAACAGGCTGGCCTTCACAGGGCCATGGACAGGAGCACAAGGGCGCGAACGCTCTCGGTGGACGAACCGAGCGCAACCACCAGGAGCAAGACAGCGATGAGCTCGGGCAAGAGGCTCACGGTTCCGCTAACGCCGGTGATGGAGGGTGTAGCGGTGAGCGGAGCCACTAGCGCCAGCAAGTATGCGGCCAGGCTGGTTACGGGCAGTGGAGGTTCGCCTACGAGCGACGTGAGACGGCTCATCAGCGAGGCGAAGCTGGACAGCGAGACGTTGCTTGCTGTTGTTAAGAAGCTGGAGGAGCAGGTAACGCTCCTGCGAGTCCAGCTGGAGGCGGCAGCTGAGCAGGCTCGGCAAGACCTTCGCGAGGCGCGTCTGGAGGCACGACAGCGGGAGGAGCGGCTGGTCGCTGACAACCAGCAGCTACGTGAGGAGCTCCGGAAGTCGCGAGAGCTGTTGACGGCGCTGGTGGCGCAGACCATCGGGCAGGGCCAGCAGCAAACCGCTGCGCAGCAGCAGCCGGAGCGGGCTACGCAGCAGGGCACGCAGCAGCGTGGAGAACAGCAGGACGCGGTGGCGGTAACGAGCAAGCCACCTCAGACGATGGAAGGCGGCTCCTGGGTCGAGGTGGTGCGCCGTAAGCCGCCACGTCAGCAGGCGGCTGATCTACAGCGGCAGCAACAGTGGCCACAGCTCCCGCAACGTCAGCAGCAGCAGCAGCGGCAGCAACCGCAACAACGGCCCCAGCCGCAACGGCCGCAGGCTCAGCTGCAGCAACAACAAGTTGTGGCCAGTACATCTGGTTCGCAACGCGGAGGTCAGGCGCAGCAGCGTCAGCGCAAAACGAAGCTGGACGCTATTGAGGTCGCACCGGCGGAGGGCCAGAGCTGGGACGAAGTTTACCAGCTAGTACGATCGGCTCCAGAGTTGCAGCGATTTAACAACCAGCTGGGGGTCGGACGTCGGACCATGCGCTCACGGCTGGTAATGGACGTTGAGAAGGGGGCAGATACGGCCGCGATCCTCAAATGCGTACAAGAGGTGTGCGCTCGGGGAGACCAGCCTGCTGCCGCCAGACTGGTGACGCCGATGGTGGAGGTCCGGGTCGACGCTATCGACCCTTTAGCGAAGGAGCAGGACGTGGCGCTGGCTCTAGCCAGCCTTGCGCAGTCGCCGGTGGAGGAGTCTGCCGTGCAGCTGAGGAAGGCTTGGAACGGAACGAAGGTGGCGTTCGTTCGCGTTCCGGAGAAGGCGGCGGAGCAGCTGAAGGACCGTCATGTGCTGATCAAGTAAACCTCGTGCCTGGTGCGGACGGCACAGGCTCCGACGGCGCGGGAACAGCGGTGCTTCAGGTGCCTGGAATACGGTCACCTTCGAGCCAGCTGCCGGAACGAGGCCGATCGGTCTGCGGCATGCATTCGCTGCGGCCAACCGGGCCACCTGGCCCGAGCTTGCACTGCGGAGGTGTGTTGCGCGGTGTGCAAGGGCCCCCACCGGGTAGGTCATCCGTCCTGCACCCGGGTTTAAAGGTCCTGCAGATTAACCTCGGGCGCAGCCGGGTTGCACAGGACCTGATGCTGCAACGGGCGAGGGAGGCTGGGGTACAGGTCGTCTTAGCGTGAGAACTGTACAGGGTGCCGCGGAGCAATCCGAACTGGGCGGTCGATGGCGACCACAGCGTAGCTGTTATCGCGACCGGCGACTACCCGATCCAGAGGCTGTGGGGAAGTATTGTGCCGGGCTTGGTGGTGGCTACAATAGCTGGAGTAGCTTTTGCTAGCTGCTACGCCCCCCCGAGCATAGGTCTCTCGGACTTCACCGACTTCATCGGAGCGGTGGAGATGGCTGCGGCGGGACACGCGACGGCGGTTGTGGCGGGCGACTTCAACGCGTGGAGTCAGGAGTGGGGCTGTGCTCGGACCTCAAGAAGAGGGGAGATTCTCCAGGGAGCGTTGGACCAGCTGGGTCTCGCAACGCTTAACCGCGGTAGTGAGCCCACCTTCCGCGGGAACGGAGTGGCTCGCGAGAGCATTGTCGACGTTACCTTTGCGAGTTCTGCCCTCGCACGCCCTAACTCCTGGCGAGTCTGCCACGAATACTCGGGAAGCGACCACCGGTATGTGGAGTTCGTACTGCAGCCGGGTGGGCAGCATCAACATCTTCAGCAGCCTTCCCGTAGCGTCCGTGCGAGCAGTGGAGCGGTCTTGTGTGCTGGGATCCGATACAAGACTGGTCAGTTCAACCCGACCAGTTTCAAACAGGCGCTTTCCGCCAAGGGGTTCCCTGAGGCAGACTCCCCTCAGCTGTTGATGAACAGCTGCCTGCAGAATGAACGGCCGCCTGCAGCGAAACAATGGAGACAGTCCGCAAGGCAACACACAGTCGGTCGCCTAGGCTGTACTGGTGGAGCCAGGAAATCCATTGCATTCGCGAGCAGTGCGAGGGGATGGAACGGCGCCTGAGTACCGCAGTCGACGCAGCAGAACGGGATGCGAGCCGGGCCCAGTTGGCTGATCTCCGCAGGTCGCTCCAGCGCGAGATTCAGGACAGCAAGGAGCGGTGCATGCAGGAGTTGATCGACAGCGTGGAGAACGACGTCTACGGGCTGGCGTATAAGGTAGTGCTGGGCAAGCTGCGAGGCCGCACTCCTCCCGAGACGGATCGTTCGGTTCTTGAATCGATTGTCGACGCCCTGTCCCCGAGGCACCCTCCCTTCGAGTGGCCTTCGCTGACTGACAACGAGGAGGAGGACGCGGTGCGCCCAATAACTCGTGAGGACGTGCTCGCAGTTGCAGAAAGGATGCCCCTATCCAAGGCTCCAGGTTTGGATGGCATCCCGAATGCGGCTGCTAAAACTGCGATGCGTGAGCACCCGGAGGTGTTTGCCCGGGTGTACAACGACCTCCTACAGCGGGGCGAGTTTCCTAAGGCGTGGAAGGAGGCTAGGCTGGTCCTGATCGCGAAACCGGGAAAGCAACCGGGGGAACCGTCGTCGAAACGGCCGTTGTTGGTGATGGGGGTCGTCCCGAAGGGATTTGAGCGCCTGGTGCTCGATCGCCTCAACGACCACCTGGAGGACGAAAATGCTCCCCGCCTGTCGCCGAATCAGTATGGCTTCCGGAAAGGTCGATCAACCGTTGAGGCCATACAGCGGGTTGTAGCGAAGGGCGAGTTCGCGAGAACATTCCATCGCACCAACGGGCGCGATCCCCGGTGTTTGATGGTGGCGGCGCTGGACGTGGCCAACGCATTCAACACGGCAAGTTGGGAGGCGATCGCCCTGGCCCTCCAGGAGAAGCGGGTTCCGGCTCAGCTCCAGAGGCTCCTGAGGAGTTATTTCTCAGAGCGGGAGCTGGTGTACGAGACCAGCGAAGGCCCGATCCGGCGCGAAGTAACAGCTGGCGTTCCACAGGGGTCAATCCTTGGCCCGACCCTGTGGAACGTCATGTATGACGGAGTCCTTCGGCTGGAGCTTCCTGACGGCGTGGAGACGATAGGGTTCGCTGACGACCTTGTGGTACTGGCCAGTGGAACTACACCGCAAGAGGCTGCTCAGCTGGCGGAGAGCGCGATAGCCGTTATCAGCGAGTGGATGACTGCTCACCACCTGAAACTCGCTCCCGACAAAACGGAGCTGGTGATGGTGTCCACCATGAGGGCGGGCAACACACTATACCCTGTTTCCATCGAGGGGGTGGAGCGGATGCCGACTCGCAGCGTCAAGTACCTTGGAGTGGTGCTGCAAGACCACCTGTCGTGGCGGCCACACGTCGATTACGCCACGGACAAGGCGGTCCGTGTGGCGCAGGGGGTCTCGCGATTGCTGCAGAACCACGGCGGTCCTAAGAGTGCGAAACGGCGTCTTCTCGCGTCGGTGGTGGACTCCACTCTTAGGTATGCGGCGTCGATCTGGAGCGGAGGACTAAGCAACCGGGAGTACTGCAGGAAGCTGCAACGCGTGCAGAACATCTACGCGAAACCGGTTGCCCGCACCTTCGTCACGGTGCGGTACGAGGTGGCGACGGTCCTCGCTGACGTCATACCGATCCGGTTGCTGGTACAGGAGGATGCCAGGTGCTACCAGCGGAGACAGAGCGGGATATCCACCGGCGAGCTGCGAGTGGAGGAGCGAGAGGCCACTATGCGCCAGTGGCAGCAAGAGTGGGATGAGTTGTCGCCTACAAGCAGGTTCACCCGTTGGGCGCACAGGGTGATACCTGATTTGGTTTCATGGAAGGCCAGACGTCATGGTGAGATGACGTTCCACCTGGCCCAAATAATATCCGGACATGGCTTCTTCCATGATTACTTGCAAAATCAGCGATTAGCGCCATCCCAGGATTGCTCCAGATGCCCGGGTGTGCCGGAGACGGCGGAACATGCTATGTTCTTCTGCCCCCGTTTTGCGGAGGTAAGACGGGACCTGCTGGGTGAGGACGAGGAGCCGGTTGTTACGCCTGACAACATCGTGGAGTACATGCTGGGGAGCCAACAAAGATGGAGCGAGGTGTGCGAGGCCGCTCGTATTATTACCACCACACTCCAACAAGAGTGGTATATCGAGCGGGCCTCTAGCGCGAACGAGGAAATGCTGAGTGCTGCACACCGGATGGACGCTGCGCAAGAGGAGCTGGTGGCCTTGCGCAACGAAAGGCGCAATGAGGCTCGCCGGCTACTCACCATCGAGCGACGAGCTGCGCGGGGGGAACCTCCACCACCCACCCACCCGGACGGGCGATTGCTTACCTCGGACGAGTTAGCAGAGAGGGAGGCACAACAGCTCAGGACGCGGGACAAAGTGAGGCGTCACCGAGCCAGACGCAGACTCGAGAACGTGGAAGCACCAGACTGCAGAGATTATCTCTGGGCACTGTTTGGTGTGGAAGCGTTCCGAGAAGAGGACGAGCCCAGCGATAACGTAACCTAGTTTGGGCACTAGGTTGCAAACAAAGGCCATCTGGCTAAAAAGAGGCGCGAACGCCCATTAGTTGTAAAACGTTGGACCAAGAAAAAATTTTGAACTATGGCCGTAATGGCAAAAAAGAGGCGCGAACGCCCACTAGCGTTAAGTATACTGGGCTGGAAAAACGGAACTATGGCCACAATGGCATAAAAGAGGCGCGAACGCCCAGTTAAACTATAAGTGCTGCTAATAAGCTAGGGCAGACAATACTAACAAATGGCCGCTAAGGTCATATTAGGCGCGAACGCCTACGCAGGCAGTAGGGCCTCCGGCAATCCATCCCTCGCGGGTAACGGCTGTCGGGGGGGACGTCCCGGAAAATTTAAATACGATTTAAATAAACGGTGACATTTGTTATAAAAAAAAGCCAGTTATCCCTGTGGTAACTTTTCTGACACCTCTTGCTAAAAACTCATTAATACCAAAAGGATCGTAAGGCCAAGCTTTCGCTGTCCCAGAGTGTACTGAACGTTGGGATCAAGCCAGCTTTTGTCCTTATGCTCAGCGTGTGGTTTCTGTCCACACTGAGCTGACCTTTGGACACCTCCGTTATCGTTTTGGAGATGTACCGCCCCAGTCAAACTCCGCACCTGGCACTGTCCATGACATGGACCGAATAATTTGTTCAGATGTCTTCGAGCCGAGCGGCGCCAGGGACCGGGAGCGAAAGCGATCGCCGCAAATGAACGAACGGCGACAGAAAACGCGGAACACCGACGTACGCACGCTTGTACCCTTGCGGGCCACGGCGGCGGTCGGTGACCGGTGACGACGCGCGACGACGATGCGACGACACACGCCCCGGCGGCACCTCCCAGCGACATGCTGAACGCTGAACTAGAAACACGGCGCATTGGGCAGCCGCAGGCGAGCCGCCGCTGACACCCCCCGCAAAGGGAGTGGGCGTACTACCCGGACCTGGGGCCCGCGCTTGTTCCACCCGATCATGTAAGTAAGGCAACAGTAAGAGTGGTGGTATCTCAGAGGCGAGCCCCCCCGTGAGGAAGGACTCTCCCACCTATGCTGCACCTCCTATATCGCCTTACAATGCCAGACTAGAGTCAAGCTCAACAGGGTCTTCTTTCCCCGCTAGTGCTTCCAAGCCCGTTCCCTTGGCTGTGGTTTCGCTAGATAGTAGATAGGGACAGAGGGAATCTCGTTAATCCATTCATGCGCGTCACTAATTAGATGACGAGGCATTTGGCTACCTTCTTTCTTTTGGATTGTCGGAGGAGAGAATCTTCATAGAGAACCCACTTCCTTGCCAGGGAAGCCTGTTAAGACAGGAATCACCACAGTCAGGGAACTGTCCGATTCGCCGAAGCGCCTACGGACTAACAACTCCTCAAGCCTCAGAAACCCATGCCGGATGGCCCGTTAGGGCATTTACGTCAGCATGGGCCCTCTGGATACATATGCCCCACGGCGCCGCTCGATGATCATTGGTTAGATGTCAGGCGTTCGAGATGATCACGGCATCCACACGGGAGTAATGAAACTATCCGTGCTTCAGCCTACTCCCCTCGCGATTGGCAAAGCACGGTCCACGTATAGACTACATGAAGAAGGGGCTAATGATGCTCCTCCATGGTTCCACATAGTCACCCTTCGCGCACTCAACCTCACGAGTCTGTTGCTGCAGTGGCGGGATTGCCCACGTGGCGCACCCCTACAGCGGCGCATACCACGATGTCTACGACCGAAAACTTCTCACAAGGAGTATGTTAACGGCCTCAAGCGTTCAAACCCGAAGTAGACACCGATTAGTATACACCTGTCAACTACCACCGTTGACTTATGCGTTCGAAAGCCGGTTGGTGTACCTGCGACCACTCAGTTTTTGTGAAAGGGGGGTTCTGTGTGTGGGGAGCTAGCAGTGAGGACTTTAGGTAAGGTTGAACAAAAGGGATCGTAGCCTCCCTTTCAATACCATTCGTCTCACTTTTGCTAGCTTGGCCATGATACCTTGACCTTAAGCCCACAACAGAGAGGAGATACGGCGCATTGGCACCCTGGTGGCACCGCGCTTATCCCCAACCTTTACACAGCGCTTCATACAGATCAAGGTCGTAGTTGTATAAGCGAGACTCCGGATAACTAGTCCATTAGGAGAACTCACTGGCCTACTGCCGAGGATACGGCGCATTGGCACCAGGCGGCACCGCGCTTATCCCCAAACCCTGCAAAGGCCTCACATGACTGCGGAGGTGGTGCGCAGTCAATAGCGTTCAAAAACAACTACTCCCAGGATTGCATGTTTCTGCCCCGGCTGGAGCCATGATATGGCCTACTTATAGCGGTTGGATCGTTAAGGGCCGGGCCGGAAGCCTCCGGTTCCCGGTTTACACCCGTTCACGTTAACCTCTATATTTCGGCCCCACACCTACAGGACACGACGCATTTCAGACTTGGACAATGAAGTCCAACTCCAACGTCCTCCATGCTCGGTCCTGCTGCAGACGCGGCATAATTGGGTTTGAACGTAAGGCTGCTGCGCCACCATGGGTGTAGCCCACCATACCGTTCCCAACACTCACGCCTGCGAAGACACAACGGATTTACGGGTTGACCTTTCATGTGGCACTGCAATTACCCGTGCTTGCTTGGATTTCTTCACGTTGACGTCCTAGCACCGTGCAGATGCCTCCACTTCCAGTTCCAAATATCTCGCGGTCTCCTGCAGACACAACGGATTTTAGGGTAGACCTTCCAACAGATGCTCAACTGCCTTCGGGTTCCTACATCTCGCGGCCCGCAACCGTCCCAACTTAGTTAGGGCATACCGAGTTAGTGAGGCCCAGTATGTCCGTATCCAGCAGCGCCACGGGATCGGACTTTTGCCGGTGACTACTCGCGTTAGGTATCAGATCGCACGAGCACTTCACCGAGGGGAGGATAAGCACACCTCCCCCTGCCGCATTTGGCTACCTTATTTTTTTTTTTTTGTTAACGGGGAGGGAACCTTCAAAAGGTACCCACCTAGAGGGGCATATCGCGGCTAGACACCGCCCCTCGAGATGGGTTATGTGGGATTCATCATGAAGCTTGACCCGTGAAGCGAGTCAAGCAACCGATGCGACCGCACTAAACCACTCCTCGACCTGATCCGAACCCTGCCGATGCGCTGATGTGCGTAGTACTCCATGCGGGGTCGTGTGTGCGTAGCACCCTTGCTGTTGCGCACTGCTGCGTCGTCCTTCCTGGTTGTCCTCGCTGCTGCTGCCGCTTCGTGTCTTCCGTCTGCTGCTGCTGCTGTTGTTCAGAATCCACCCGTCCGTGGCCGCCACTCTCGGGTGGGTCCTAGCTCCTGCTGCTGCTCTGGTTACTCGTCGCTACCGCTGCTGCTTCTGTTTTCCGTTGTCCTGGTGTTGTTGGTGGCGGGGGGCCGCTATTGCTGCCCCCGTTGATCCGCGTTCCTCCGTCGCTGTTGCCGTCGTCTTCTGGCCGTCGGCGGACTCTCCTCATTCCACCTCACTTGGAGGCTTTTGAAGATTGTCCGTGCGGCCGTCCGGACTGCTTCCCATGTGCTGCGGCTGGCACACATTTCCGTGTGCATTTGGCTACCTTAAGAGAGTCATAGTTACTCCCGCCGTTTACCCGCGCTTGCTTGAATTTCTTCACGTTGACATTCAGAGCACTGGGCAGAAATCACATTGTGTCAACACCCACCGTGGGCCATCACAATGCTTTGTTTTAATTAGACAGTCGGATTCCCTCAGCCGTGCCAGTTCTGAATTGGCTGTTTGCTGTGCGACCGCGGGCACGGGCCCAACGCCCACCCCCGGCGAGGGAGCGGACGCGGAATCCCGGTCCCGACTGGTCCACCCAGCCTTCAGAGCCAATCCTTGTCCCGAAGTTACGGATCCAGTTTGCCGACTTCCCTTACCTACATTGATCTATCGACTAGAGACTCTGCACCTTGGAGACCTGCTGCGGATTCGGTACAAGCTGTTGAGAGTGAGTTTCGTTCTAGTACTCCTCCCTATTACCCATAATGTTTGCGGTCATAGTTGCGAGTGTGCCCCAGTCTTCGATTTTCACGGTCCAAGAAGAGTGCATCGACACGGCAGTGGCGGCGGCCGTGCTCTACCAGCGCGTCCGACTATATCTCTCTGTGAGTGGCTTCCATGGTCGGTGGTGGCTGTTAAACAGAAAAGAAAACTCTTCCGATGCCCCTCGTTGGCTTCTCGAAGAAAGGATTCATGTTGCCATGAAGCTGACACACGACCAGGCCCCACCGCGCCGGGTGGACCTGGCCTGCCTCAAACGGGTACCAACAGGCTCCGGAATGGTAACCGGATTCCCTTTCGCCGGCATTTAATATACGCTTTCGAGTTGGGTTTCCATGCGGCTTAGGATTGGCTAACTCGTGTTCAACTGCTGTTGACACGAAACCCTGCTCCACTTCAGTCATCCAAGAGCTCGTTCGAATATTTGCTACTACCACCAAGATCTGTGCCGGTGGCGGCTCCATGCCGGCTTGCGCCAAGCACTTCTGCGCACACCACCGTACCCTCCTACTCACTAGGGTTTCATCGCAGGGTTGGCTGGGCCCCCGATGCGCTACACCGCTAGCGGCAATGTATAGGCAAACGACTTGAGCGCCATCCATTTTAAGGGCTAATTGCTTCGGCAGGTGAGTTGTTACACACTCCTTAGCGGATGACGACTTCCATGTCCACCGTCCTGCTGTCTTTAGCAATTAACATATATATATATATATATATATATAAATTTGGAAATTAAATAAAAATAAATAAATAAGAATGAATAAATCTAATACGAGTAGAATGCTCCCTACCCTTCCATACGGAAGCCGCGGGAGCGAGAGGCACTGCAAGCGTAGTCGCTGCACGCACTCAATGATCACGCACTCTCTTAAGCTGGGCCGAGTAGGGATACTAATGTAAAACATCGCTAGTGGAGCCCGTCGTCGGCGAGCGACGCGGTAAAGAAAAATGTGAAATAAATGTCTCCTTTCTCTCACACGTTAAAAAAGTCGAATAATTTGTTTATTTGTGGAAAGAAAGGGCCCAACTCCCGTAAGCAGCTGCGCTCGCTTTAAAAGGACTTGGCGAGATTTGGGATTATTGCTCGGACTCGTCCACAGTTAGTTTTCACTGTAGTGTGTGTGAAGTGTTTCTGTGCGTGACGGTAAGTCCCAATCCCTGTCCCCAGTTGACAATTTCTCGGGCTTTACCAATATGGTAGAGTCAGACCCATGCAGTGACTCCGATTCGGAGTTACGCAGTGGGGCAAAGCGGAAGAAAGGTGTGCCAGCACCAAAAAAACTCGCTAGCGAGGAATGTTCGTTCAACTCTGACCCTCAAGCCCAAGCATCAGCATCGCTGAATAAGGGCTTAACAAGATCGCGCGCTTACCCCGCTTCCTGGCAGGGTAAGCCAATAGTTTATTTTATGCCACGTACGCGCCAGTTTGATGTGAGATCGATCGCCACATCGATCTTAGGCAAGTACCCGGGTGTAACCGATATTTATCGGATGCGCCTGAACAAGATCAAGGTCACCGCAAAGGACCGGCTTCAAGCCAATGCCATAGCGGCCGATACGGAGTATGCGGAGCTTTACCGGGTGTTTATCCCTGGTGGATCGGTGGAGGTAACCGGCGTGGTCGAAGAATTCGACTATCCGGAGGAGAATATTTTAAAAAATGGTTTCGAAACTTTTCCGTCGCTAGATACTCCAAAAGTACGTGTTTTGGAGGTTAAAAAACTATACAAAGCAGTGGTATCCGAGGAAGGTGGAAAAACCTTCGTCCCGACATCCTCCCTCCGGATTACGTTTGAGGGAATGGTACTCCCACAGACACTCGTTTGCAGGGTCTAAGAATACCCATCCACCGGCCATACATTCCAAGGGTGGGCACCTGCTCTAGGTGCCTTCGGATAGGCCACTCCGAGGCGTTTTGCACTGGCAAAATAAGCTGCGGTAAATGTAGGGGGCAACACTCCACCGACGAATGCAAAACCTTGACCCCTAAATGTTCGCATTGTCTGGACGAGTGGCACGAGGTGGTAGTGTGCCCTGTATGTAAAAAAAAAAATAAAAAAAGCAATCAAAAACAATAGCCGAGCGGGCACGCGGCACGTTTAGTGAGGCTCTTAGGAGTGCTCAAAATACGTTTGCAGTGCTGGCCGATGGTGCGCCAAATGTACCAAATCTGACTACATCAGAGCGAGTGGTCATAAGACTAAGAAAATTGACGAGATATTCCTACAAAAAGGTCCAAAGGAAGGTCTTATCAAAAAAGGGAAACCCTGTGGCACCACAGCGTCGCGCCGAGAAAAAGACGCCATACCCCACATCCAATTGTCCTAGTCGAGGCGGTGATCCCTCAAAACGATCATCCCAAGCTCCCCGAGAGCAGACCAAGAACAAGCGATCTTCTCGGGCCGAGGCCCTTGTGGACACTCCTGGCTTCACTACTGAACCTAGGGGCTTCTCGAGGGCTCACACCCCTTCCTTGACCGAAATCCTAGAGTCCCTTCTTATGTCCTTGAATCTTCCCATCCCACTGCAAATGATCGCTACTTGGGCTCTCCCGTACCTAAAGGGGATGATCAAACAGTGGCTGACACAATGGCCATACTTGAGTATGATGGTCCGTCTTGATGATTAAATCAAAATGGCTACCATCATACAATGGAACTGTAGAAGTTTGATTGGAAAAATAGACTCTTTTAAAGCCATAGTTGGCGAATATAATTGTAACGTCTTCGCCCTCTGTGAAACTTGGCTATCGCCCAATACATTATTAACCTTCCCGGGATATAATTTAATCCGTGAAGATCGAATCAACCGAGGAGGAGGGGTGTTGATTGGTATTACAAAGAGTCACACTTTCTCAAGAATAGCAACCCCCAGACAGGATATAATCGAAACTGTCGCTATAAAGGCAAAGATAGGCGATCTTCACGTGACAATTGCCTCTATTTATATCCCCCCGATAGCTGAGGATGAAAAGATCAAACAGGATCTTGGAAATCTAGCAGTGGCTCTGCCTGGGCCACTTTTAATCCTGGGAGACTTCAACTCCCATGGTTTAGACTGGGGATGTGTAAAGGATGATATCCGCGCTCCCTTAATCAGAGAATTCGGCCCAGGCTGCAAACGTCATTCGAAAAGGCACCTTTCTGTAGCCAAAAAGGGGCCTTTTTTGCTGCACAAAGGCGCCTTTATAACAATGGTTTAGGCCCATTTTGACAGCGGTGTGACTACCTCAATGTATGCGTATCTTGCTACAGCAGAGGGTGACGTCACACGCCCGTGTAAAAAAAAAAATAATAAAAAAGTTGTCTGTTTTTTGGCGGGTTCTCCACCTTCGCCCATTTTGCCGGTTTTTTTTTTGCTGTCCCCATGTGTTGACACACTCTTTCCTCGTGTGATTGTATTCGTTCGCTGTTTCTTCGTATCACACACTTGGAACGCGTTCCTGTGCGCGCTTACACACTCTTTCTTGGTATGGGAGACTGGCCTGGCTCTGCTGCTGTATCAGCTCGCGAGTTTCTTCGTATCGATTTGGAAGTGTTCAGCGCTAAGGTAGGGAATTGAGTGTGTGTGTGATGATGGATGATGCGTTGTAGATATCTTTTTTACTGAGGCTCTCTGTCTTCTGGTGTTTCCGATTGGTATTGAACTTGACTTTCAGGTTTGAAGCATTCATTCGGCAGTCGCTTGTGTGTAGTGCTATACGATTCCCCGAAAGAGTTGCCGTTACAAGCACAATATAACGTTATAATAGATAAGAGAAAATGGAAAAGTAAGACCATGTGATCATAAAAAACATGCACATAATGATTAAACTTCTTTTCATCCATATGCAGTGCCAAACGACAAAAAGTTGTAGTGAGGATGGTAAATGGAAAATATATTTTAAGTTCATTGAAACCCCAAAACCATGGTGAGCATTTAATTTTCAATAATGTATACTTTATGGGCTGTTCTACGTTGTATAGAAACGCTTGCCATTTGAATGGATGTGAAAACCATATTAAAAGTTTTTGTATATTACCAGATTCGCCACCCCGTGATAGAAATCTAATTTTGCACGAGCAGGTTCTACAAGAGATTTCATCGGAAAAACTATCACTTGAATCCAGCCAGTCGCAAGAGAAACGTAAGAATTTTTTTTAAACACTAGTGGCTTAATTATAAGAGTTTTGTTTCTAATGCATATTTTTAGACAAACAGAGCAGACTTCAGTCAGTTGGTACGCAGACGATTGCAGTACAAAACGCATGCTTAGGAGATATAATCACGAAATTAAACGAAATGCAAGGAGAACAGCAGAAAACTATCAAGAAGCTAATGGAGGTGGACAGGCAAATTAAGCTCATGCGTGCAGAACTTGACATGTTAGCTGATAGAGTTGCTCCTAGGGCTGGAGTTGTACGAGCTACATGTTTTGAGTTCGAGCCTATCACATCCAAAGAACAACTTGATCAGCTGGAACAAAGCTTGATTGAACAAGAGGTTGTAAAGAAAATGCGCGAATTTTTAGACGCCCGGCTTCCAGGAGAAAGCGTCGAAGCACGCATGCATGCAAGCGTCGATCTGTTGTTCAATCGCAATTTCATGGTACAGATGAGCTGGTCAGGAGTCGGACATCCGAACCGTAAAATAGCTTTAAGGAACTATGTACATATTTTAAAACTTTATAGATATATCGGTACTTGCCACGGCCTGGTATCAACAGATATTAAAATTAAGACATTTTTGATAAATAAGTTTAGGCATAGTGGACAGAGGCTAATTTTAGTAGGTATAGTTAAAACAACGCATCATATGCATAGACATTAGTGTTAGGAGTTTTGATTTTAGAGTAAGAAATCTTTTTTGATACTCATAACTTAATATTGAACGTAACCTTTTCATGAAATATGTACTTCATAATTTTCTTATCTTTTTTCACATCTAATATCGGTCAAAGACAAGGAATCAAAGATTCATAAAAAATCAAAAACGTTTTAAAAGGCATTCCTTATTAAATGAAATTTATAGTTATTCTATTTCATTGCACTAATGTATGTATTAAGGGTACAAACAAATAATTATTCTCTTGAGAAAGGGGCACTATTACTAACTTACATTTTATATCCTGGGGACCTACTACAATATTTGTATCTTCTAAATCATTTAAATTACCTTGATGTATGTTAATGAATTTTGAATTCAAAGGATATTTGAAACCATCTATCGATCGGGTTATTTTTTTAGCAGAAATATCTACAGAGGTTTCATGTAAAACCGCATTTACATATTTACATATTTTGCCCGATTTGGTCAAAAACCATGAATTACGTTGATCATCTTTCAAGCAAAACGCGTTACGTATATGGAGTATAACTAAACTTCCTCTCTGACGAATGGAAGGATAGTCAACCTGTTCTTCACATGAAATTGTTTGGCAAGCCTCTATTTCAGAAAGTCGATTTATCGTTTGTTCTAAACTTTTCGGTCCACTTCGCAGCAAACGTTTTATACGCTGCAATTCATTCTCAAATGGATACGAAGATAGTGTATGAAGTGGACCGAACTGATCTATTTCTTTGTAAATATTTTGTTGTTTATTAACAGCGGTCCTCGTTTGACAGCAGACAGCGGGGCGAAAAAGACTGTCGGGCGAGAGGGCGAAACGATAAGTCGGTCAGGCTTAAGGCCGTTCATCCGAACCGCTCGATCCTTCGGAGGTTCGGATGAATCTAGGAAGGAGTAATGACCGCTATCGGAACGAAAAACTCCAAATTAAAACCAAACTAACTAAACTAAACTAAAAAAAATAACCAAACTCGGCCCGTTCGGCTGTCTTTTGCAGCGTGGGTACTAACTTCCACTTGAGACACATGTTCATATAAGGTTGTTGCTAGAATAGCGTGCATAGTGTTCAAATCGTGTTATTTTCGGCGTTACATTGAAGTAAATATAATTATTCATGCAGTGCAGTTTAAGCCGATTAATCAACGCAGTTTCAAAAAAGGTAAGATTATTGTTTAGAGTTAAATACGCGTGCAATATTGTGCTATATGTGATTTGATAATTTGTGTAAGTGCAAAAGTACATATAATGTGACTTGTTTGAACGTACATGTACAGCATGCTTGATCGCCGTCGATTTGCGACGACTTGCCGGCAGAACGGAAAGCAGTGCTAAAGCCACTTTTAGTTCTATTCAGCATAGGCAGAAAATTAGCATGGCATAGATGTTCAAACCCGAAACATGTAAAAACATGTTTTTAACGCCATTTTTTTTTTGCTAGAACAATGCGTTGATGCTTTCTTTTTATATGATACTTGTATTTAGTAGCATGGGATGCTTGTGGATGGTAGATATGATGTTATGTCTAGCTAATTATTCATTACAAGAATGAAATCCAATCTGTAAAATGATAGAACTAGTAATTGTTGTGTGCCTCGGCCCATACAATAATACTGGCGCACTGTCACAATGTACAATGGTATTGGCGCGATATGGTAGGCTAAAAGGCCAAACGACTATTGCAGCGCGCTTGGCTGGTTAATTCTTCGAACTTGAATTTTTACTACCTGAATGAAGTTCAGGCAATCTGAAGTTCGATAGAACCCGTGGACAAAATCTTCATTCTGTCTCAATTTATTCAACTAGAGTTAATTATTAGAATGTTTTATAATGATATCATAAATTATATTTTTTTCAATCTAAAGTGTATTGCAAGCAACGTACTAAGTAATAGTAGTATTAGTATACGAAACATATTAGTTAATATATAAATTTAAGCATGCTCAATCTCTAACCAAATAAGTTATAATTTTAGTATAATAATTAAGTGGTATTTTTACAGATCTTTGAAAATGGCTGGGACAAATAGCGACATCTGGCAGCATTTCCCTAAAGATGATGGTGCAAAATGTAATTACTGCAAGTGTCTTCTCGCGTTCAACAAAGGATCAACATCCAACTTAAAGCGCCATTTGGAGCGTCGACATCCTACGATACCACATTCCATCGAACCATACCATCAGTGGAACCAACACCATCGAGCAGCAATATACATCAGTCTATATTTACGTCCTTCGCTTCAAATAAGCCTATTACTCCTGCAAAAAAACAAGAGCTTGATCATTCTCTTATAGTTATGATTTGCAAAAAATACTACCCTTTTTCAATGGTAGAGGACTCGTATTTTCGTAAGTTCATGAAAAATGCTTGTCCAAACAATGATCTACCAAGTAGAAAAACGCTTTCGAATGCTGCTCTTCCTCAATTATACAATGAAGTCCTCGAGGCCGTAAAAGATAAATTAGAATCTTCGACGAATGTCTCAATAACTGTTGACAGCTGGTCAAACATCAATCACGTTAGCTTTTGTGCAATAACGGCACATTGTATCAACAATGATTCATAAATTTATTCTTGCCTGCCAAAATGCTCAGATTTTCCAGCAAGTCATACTGCTGTAAATATCGAATCTTGGGTAAAAAACATATTAAAAACCTTCAATATCCATGAGAAAGTTTTTGTACTTGTAACAGACAACGCGACAAACATGAAAGCAGCAGCAGGACTACTAAAACTTGAACATCATCCGTGTAGCGCACACTCTCTAAATCTTGTTGTGCAAAGCGCACTGAATAAGTCTATTAAACACATAATAGACGAAGTTAAATCCATCGTGTTACATTAAAAAAAAAAGCATTAAATCCGCTCGAAATCTCTCAGAAATGCAAACGAACATGAAATACGCACCGCTAAAACTAATCCAAGACACGTTGAAATTCCACTTATGTAATGTTAGACCGAGTACAGAAGAATAAAATACCAATAGTGTCATGTTTAGCAGCTGAAGGATTTAATTTTAAATTACAAGAAACAGATTGGATCGTAATAGAGCAGGCAGTCAAAATTTTACGCTTGTTTGATAAGGTAACAACTGAAATAATGGGGGGAAAATATGTAAGCTTTTCGAAAATGGGGATATTAATTCGATCCTTACAATTTCAAATTTCAACAAAACACCAAACGAGACATTTACAGATGAAGTAGTCAAATTAATTGATGAACTAGAGTCCGGAATCAAGCTAAGATTTTCAATTGTTTTAAACTCTGAATTAGTGTCTTTTTCTATTATGCTCGATCCCCGATTTAAAACAGACGGTTTTTTAGGCAACGAAGCGCATTACTTAGATACGTTTGAGAATATGGTTAATCTCATAACGCCAAGCGATAATGAAATTGACTTTGATGTAAATGAAGATATAAACGATAGCAGCGATAACGAAATTTGGGAATGCTTAAACAAATACCACAAAAATGGCGAGAAGTCTACCCCAAGAGCAAACGCTGCTTCGGAGATAGATACATTTGTAAGTGAAAAAACTTTGGGAGTTAAAGAAAACCCTCTTTTATGATGACAACAAAGAAAAGAAATATACCCTAAACTTTTTGAACTGGTACAAAAAATACCTAAGCATTCCAGCAACATCCGTTCCATGTGAACGAATTTTTTCAAAAGCTGGTCAAGTACAAACTGACAGAAGAAATCGACTGACTTCGAAAAAAATTAAGGAAATCTTCTTTGTTTAACATAACTTTGAGTGATAGTATTACGACTACTACTAACCCAAAAAATGTGTGTAGTAGTTTTTGTGTTTCTTTTCTTTCGCGTATGTCATTTGAACATTTGGACGATTAGGTACTTTAACATAACACTATATTCACACGTTTTACGAACATTACAAAAAATACATTTAGAGCCGGCTTGCTCTTCCGTTACGCGCGCATGCTGGTCCGCTCGCTTGCCCTTCTGGTATCGGAGTGTCGAGAGCGAGCGCGTACGCTGACCCCTCGGTAGATTGCACTTACACATCAACCGCTGACCGTCGCTTGTCAACGGTGAGTTACCGTGACAGATCTACCGATGGAACAGGGTGGACCATATCAGTAGTTGTATACATTTGCCCAGTCTCCTATGCTAGAGGGGGCCCCGAAGGGTACCACAAGAGGCCCCTGGTGAAATTTGAAGTTGGGACAAAATGCCCCGTAATCGGCCAGTTTTGTTACTTGTGATACCAAGCGAGCATCCACAAGTGGAAGTAACACTTCTCACCATACATTTAATACAGTTTTTTTTTCTCGCATAATAGCATTAATCACGTCTGCCTGTAGGTGTCACATTCATCAAACGCGTTAGAGTGTTTTGCCATCTGCAACAGCGGTATTGATTAAGCGGATAGTTTTGTCATATATAGCCAAGATCTTCGACCCTCTCGGCTTGCTGGGTCCAACGATAATCGTCGCTAAACTATTCATGCAGCAACTATGGTCGCTTAAGAAGAATGGAAAGGCATGGGACTGGGATAGCGAACTCCCATCGCACTTACAGTACGAATGGTTAAGGTATCACTCTTCACTAGAATCACTTCGTGATTTACGCATTCCGCGCTACACTTCACAACACGCGGCTACAAATCTGCAGATACACATTTTCGCAGATGCATCACAAGTGGCGTATGGTGCTTGCTGCTACATTCGGGCTGAAAGCATGAAAGGAATCACGGTTCACTTGCTTACAGCAATTGCAAGCGCGAGCCAAGTATTGCAATGGTCGATCAGTATCCGTAAAAGAAAACCAACTGGTGATCGTCAAAGATGACAGCATGAATCCTACCTTGTGGGCAGTGGGGTGTATTATTTCGGTTCATCCTAGCAAGGACGGAACAGTTCGCGTAGTGACGCTGCGCACAGCATCCGGTAAACATGTCGTACGCGCAGCAAACCAGTTGGTAATGTTACCCAATCCAAATGTGCTCAGCAATTTGGATAAGAAGATTGGCACTGGCACTGAATAGCATGCAGCAACAAACCATATTTTCGTTTATCTACTTTCATAGTTGTCAGTGATAACAAGGCAAGGCACATACTCATATATACCCATAATTTCAATTTCTTTGGTGACCGGAATGTGAGAATTAAGGTTTATAAAAGAACATTCCCTTCACATTCCTATCAAACGCATTACAGTGAAGTGGGAAAAGGCAAAACGGATCCTGCATCTCTTTCGTATTTTGCGCCGATCCGTCCGTCAAAAACGCTCAGAAACGGTGGAATTTTTGGTTTCGGACACCAAGAGAGCATCCAAACGAAGAGCTAGCACAAATTTCCGTACCATTTCATATGCTGTACCCTGCCCTCTAGTGATCATAGCGCTTGATCCGTCGACTGATCTTTCATTTCTTTCCGTTCGTCCAAACGTTATAGCTCGCACACACAGTAGCTTCCTTCACTCGAAGGCGTGCAGACGTTTTTTCGAGAGCAAATCAAGCACCTACGTTAGGGTGGTGGCATTGCTCGGTCGTATACGACTAGTCGTATGGAAAATGTATGGGATTTGACAGATAATGTCTTACGACCATTTTGGTTGCACGACCAAATCAAAAAGTTTTGATTTTGAATTTGGTCGCATGCAACCATATCAGTCAAATTGAACTTGCGTGTATAAACTTGATTTTTCTTGAAATGACGAATTGTAATGAAAACAGTAATATGTAAACAAAAACAAATCAAATCTATTTTGCAACACCATTAGCAAAACGTGTAGTACTTACAGCCATGGCGTATGTTAAAATTAATGAAGAGCGACTGATTAGCCTGGTGCAGGAATGCCGGCTAATTTGGGATTTAGGTGATCCGAAGTATAAGGACAACCGGCTAAAGAAAGCAGCGTGGGATGAAATCGGAGGACAGTTAAATGTACCCGGTAAGTATGCAACGCGGTATAGTAATGTTTCGTGGCTGTGGTGTATGGCAAACGGTGATCGTATTGGGGTCCTCTACCAGCATAGTGCAGGACTCGCACCTACAGGCTTCTACACGCAACATTCACGTTATATTGAACATTACATATGTGCAATATGATGTGATTATGTGTGTTGGATACTGTCGTAGGAAATGTTTCTCTGAACAATGCGCCTCCAGGTTTCAGTATTAATGGTGTTACTAATGTGTTAATGGTGGAAGTTTCGCCTTACCGTGCATCTACACCTAGCATTCATTCCAGGTTCGTTAGCCAGGGTACCCTGCCTTTTGGTGGACCACCACCACAATTTATGAGAAACTTCTATCGTACCTGCTAGCGTACCTAGTCCCATGGTAAATGGATGCACTGTAGATGCACGGTTAGCGATAACAATTCAATAAAATATCACAACAATAATGTTAATGTTAATGTACAATAATGTTGTTGTTAATAACAAAGCAATGACGACATCCGAACAATTACAAATTTTGCGAAAAATGAAAACATATGTTTAGTATGAATATATATATATGTGGGAAAGAGGTTTGACAGCCCTGAAAACAGCGCTATATAAGCCAGCGCAGAAAGAATATGAAGCAGTAGCAAACAGAGAGGTGAACAGAACAGAGCGTTTAATTTCAATAAACACATATCCCATCAAACCTTTTTACATGGGGGCTCGTCCGGGATAGTGTTAAACGGGAAGTTAAACGTATACGACGAACGTGTGGTCTAAACAAAAGTGCGCATGACGGCATGCTTTTGGAAGGACAAACGTGAAAAAGAATCAATTGTGAAAAGTGCGCGAGGCGGTGCGCTTTGCACAAGTTATTGAGTACATAAGACGACGTGCTTCGATAAGGACGACGGAACTGTGAAAAGTGCGCGAGGTGGTGCGCTTTGCACAAACAATTGAATAGGCGCAAGGCGGTGCGCTGTATAACATAATTTAGTGTGAGTGTTATGAAAGGCGTACACACAACATGGAAGAAAAAGTGCTGACCCTCATACAAGATTTCACGCGCACTGGACTCCAGAAGCAGTGTGAAAATAAAGGATTAACCGCGACTGGAACCAAGGAGGAAATGGCGAAACAGCTTGTGGAGTACGAAAGTCAGCATCCTGTCTTGGAAACATCGACGATGGATGAGTACCACGATGTCGAAGTGATGTCCAATAGGGCAGTGACAACTGAAACTGTGGACGTAGATCAGCATACGCATGTTAAGCAACATCCTTATTCGTTTAAGGACGTAGACGAAAGTATTTCGACGTACGGATCAGATGACACGATCGATTTTACGGTATGGCTGGATGAATTTGAAGCGGTCGCGAAGATGGCAAGATGGTCTGACGACCAAAAATTCATCATGTGTCGTAAAAAATTGGCAGGCACTGCTCGGAACTTTTTATCAACGATAACCAACGTGACGTCGTTTCCAACGTTGAAGAAGTCATTGTTAGCAGAATTCGGAAAAAAGGCGCGTCCATCCGATGTGCATCGCCAGTTAGCCACGCGTCGACGAGCGAAAGATGAGAAGGCGCTTGATTTCGTTTACAACATGCAGCGCATTGGAAAGCAAATCGATTTAGATGAAGAAATGATTTGTGAGTACATTGGAGATGGCCTAACAGATGACGAAGTGCAGAGAGCGGCATTGTACGAAGCGCGTACAATTAGAGATCTAAAAATCAAAATCGAACTTAAGGAGCGTGCGAAGGAGAAGGACGTTCGAAAAAAGTCCGGTGTTTCTCAGAATGAGAACACAAAACAGAAGGTAGGAAGCACGAAAGTTCGATGTTACAATTGCGGAGAAAACGGTCACCGTAGTTTGGATTGTGCTCATAAAAACAATGGAAAAAAATATTTCAAGTGTGGTAAGTTTGGTCATGTGTCGTCCGAATGTAAAAAGGAAGAACAAAAGGTATTGTTGGTGCACACCCTTCCAAATGTTCCGGTAAAGATTGCGGACCAGTCGCACAATGCGATTGTGGACACTGGGAGCGAAGTGACGCTATTGCGAGCAGACGTGCACAAAACAATTCCGAGAAGTTTGCAGAAGTGGAGCGCAACGACACAGCGGCTCAGTGGTATGGGTGGAAAGGTAATAAACACTTCGGGGCAATCTATTTTGTTTGCTATCATTGGTGAAGAGAAATTTGAAATCAAATTTGACATTGTTCCTGAGACGGCTCTCGAGGTTCCCGTGTTATTGGGCATGATTTTTTTAAGAAATGTGGATTTTGCGATCACGAATATGGGCGTGAAGATACAGTGTAAGACAGGAAATAACGGACAAAAGAGTACGACAAATAACGACGAAAAGACGATCGAGGATCCAGCATGGATTTATCGAATTTCGTATGAAAATGACGAAGTAAATGTTCCATGTGAGTGGCGGCAAAAGGTAACCGAAATAGTAAACAACTATTCACATAAGGAAAGATGTGCCTCCAATTGTGAGTTGAACATTACAATGCACGACAAAAGTGTGGTTCGAGCAAATCCGCGTAGATTGGCTCCTTTAGAAAGAAAGGTGGTTCGTGAACAGATCGAACAATGGCTTCGAGACGATATTATTCGGCTTTCTGATAGTCCATACGCGAGTGCTCTAGTAGTGGTACCCAAAAAGGACGGATCTCACCGGGTATCCGTCGACTATCGTGAAATCAATAAAAGAATGGTCCGTGATCCCTACCCTTTGCCGAACGTAGAGGACCAGATTGATCAACTTGCCGATGCCAGAGTTTACACCACGTTGGATCTAAAGAACTCATACTTTCATGTGCCGGTGAAAGAAGAGTCCAGGATGTACACAGCCTTCGTAACACCAGATGGGCAGTACGAGTTCATGCGTGCACCTTTTGGGCTTTGTACGAGTGGAAGTGCGTTCGGTCGATTTATCAGTTCGGTGTTCCGGAATTTGATAAGCGAAGGAGTGATGTTGGCGTTTGTTGATGATATTATCATCACAAGACGAGGAACGTGGATTAGCGGCGTTGAAATGTGTGCTGGATGTAGCGCAGAGCGCGGGCCTGGAAATCAATTGGAAGAAATGTGTGTTTCTTCAACGACGTGTCGAGTATTTGGGCTACCAGATCTACGAAGGGCGCATTGAACCAGCATCACAAAAGGTGGAAAAAGTGAGAAGTTTTCCTGTTCCGGCGAATGTGAAGCAGCTTCAGCGGTTTTATGGTTTAGCCAACTATTTCCGCAAGTTTATCCCAGATTTTGCGAAAATTATGAAGCCGTTGTCCGTTGGCCTGTTAAAGAAAGGAGTTGTTGACAAACATCAACGTCGATGACAGCCGGTTTGACAGAAAGCGCGGACGTGAGTGAATCTAGCCCTGAGTGGAGAAAGTCCGGCGCGCTCACTCACACACGAAGGAAAAGGGATGACCTGTTGGCAAAGGCGATGACCGGAGGACACGCGTGGAATCAGGCGAACTGGGCCCCAGTAACAAGCCAACCGCGCTAAAGAACACGCTTGATTTTTTAATTCGTTCCCGTGAGCCTACGATTAAGGTATTAAATAAACGTATTAAGAAAAGTGAATTTTCTCGTGTCGCGTGTTTGTTGCCCTGTTGCGTTCGCAACATTTTAAAAAATCAAGCTCGTATTATACAAGCTAATTATCCAGTTCGAAAGACTGCCTGTGTCCTCGCGAGAGAAACTTAGGTGCTGTGAATACGTGTGAAAATCAGTTCCACTCTTGAGGAAAATCGGAAGAGCTTGCTTTTCACTACCACGGTGTCAGAGTTCAATAGTTACCGCGTTGCAAGTCATTGTAAGATTCCTGAGGAAATTCGGAACATTTACTAATCGCGGAACGCTCGTGATCGGACTGAAAGTAGGATTGAACAATGGAGAACCAAAAGCCGTGCGTAATCTGTAAGGCAGTAAAGGAAGATAAGATGGTCGCGTGCGACGCTTGCGAAGATTGGTTTCATCTTCAGTGTATCAAAGAGGATGAAACAATTTATGATCGCGAGTGGATGTGCGATAACTGCAGACCAAACCCGATCGAGCAGAACGTTGTGTCAACCCCGGCCGTTGAAGGCCAACCCGATTCGATGAAGGAGATAAGCCGAATGTTCGAGGGGATTAAGGCGTGTATGGAAAAGTGTACCGCCCCGTTTGGCAGTTTACCGATCGAGGAACCATGCGCTACCTGTGACCGAGCATTAGGAGGCGAAACGGCGAAATGTAGTGAGTGTGCCCGAAAACATCATGTAGCGTGCGTCGACGAAGGCGAAGCTGCGCTAGGAAGAGGATGGAAGTGTTCCAGGTGTAAGTCTCAGGCGGCCAGTACAATGCTTTCTAGCACGCTTGCTACCATCATGGAGAGACTGTCTTCCATGGAACGCAAAATGGAGACGAACCGAAATGGAGCCGACCCACGGGGTGCAATCGGGTTCATGCATCCGTGTTCTACCGCATTCGACCACACGAATTTCACCGAGGGCGAAATAACGCGCAGCCAGGCTTCAGCAAGAAAGGTCGTAAGCGGAAAGCTGCCCATATTTTCCGGCGATCCCAATGAATGGGATATGTTTTGTGCATCGTTTGAGGAATCAACACGGTTGTGCGGATATAGCGATGGCGAAAATATGCAACGCCTGCGAGAAGCGCTGAAGGGCCATGCACTGAAAGCTGTAAAGCGTCGCCTCTATTACGGGGATAACCTCTCGGAAGTTCTAGAGACGTTGAGGTCGATGTATGGACGACCAGAACTCGTTATTGCCACACTACGAGACAAGATACGACAAGCTCCGTTACCTAAAATGGAAAAATTAGAGACGTTAGTTGAGTACGGCCTGGAAGTAGAGGAAATCTGCGCAACAGTGAGGAAAAGCGGTGTGGAGAATACGTACGATGGGCCTCTGCTTGAGGAGCTGGTAGCGCGTCTCCCACCAGTACTGCGCCTCAACTGGGGTATGCACTGTGATGCCCTCCCGAGTGTCACTCTAGCACAGTTTGCGCGATGGATGACGAAGGTTAGAAATGGTGCGTTACGGGTAAGCCCAAGACCAGCCGCTCGCGACGAAAAGCAATCTCCTAAACACGTCAACGTCCACTCACCAAGCCATACAACCACTCAGCCTCGCCAGAAAGTCTTATCGACTGTAAGACAAGCTGAATCGAGCAAAACCGAGCTAAGAAAATGTGCGTGTGACGACGAGTGCAGTCGCCTGACTGAATGTGATGTGTTCCTGAGGATGAGTGCCGAGAACCGTTGGAAATACGTGAACGATCATCACGTGTGCAAATGTTGCTTAAGACGACATCAAAACCAGTGCCGGCTTCAACAACCCTGTGGAAAGGCTGGATGTTCCCAAAGACACCACACGCTACTTCATAATTATCAAACCAAGGAACATCCTGGCAAGTACGAAAGCACTAATTCTCATTCCGTAGGAACTCATCGCGAAGTATTGCTGCGATATATTCCAATCACCCTACGCGCCCATAAACGAAAAGTAAATGTGATCGCGTTACTGGATGAAGGCTCGTCTGTTAGCCTGATGGAACACACTCTAGCCCAGGAGCTTGGTCTTAGCGGTAATCCGAAACCTCTCTGCCTCAGTTGGACCGGGGGCCAGCACCGCGATGAACCGGAGTCGGTTGAAGTCAGCATCAACATCTCGGGCATTCGAGGCCATGATCGCCATTATAGGGTACCGGCCATCCGCACGGTTCGTAGACTAGGACTACCTACACAAAGCCTCGATATGGACCAATTCGGCGCAAAATACGTACATCTATCCTCCCTGCCGATTCCATCATTCAGCGCTGCAGCCCCTCGGATACTACTAGGTATGGATAATTATCATTTAACCCGTCCCCTTAAAACCGTAGAAGGACTTATCGACGAACCGGTCGCAACAAAAACGCATCTTGGATGGGTGGTATCAGGCCTATGCAGCAGCAGTGGACGTTATCCCGTTGTACGCGAAACAATATCGTCACATCGTGCCCAACTATGCGAGTGCCGAGACATCGAGATAAGAATAGATAATGCCCTGAAGGGAAGCTTTGCTTTAGAAGCCCCGCGAGGGGTGGTCAATGACGTTATCCGGTCCAAAGAGGATGAACGAGCTTTGGAACTTTTGGCTAAGCATACGAATTTAGTGGAGGGTAGATACTCTACGGGGCTACTATGGCGATATAACGATACCGTACTCCCTAAAAACCGAAGCTTAGCGCTGAAACGAATGGACTGTCTCGAGCGAAAGATGAGCAAAGATCAAAAGCTCAGAGACGTCATGAATGCAAAGATGAGAGAGTACGTAGAGAAAGGCTACATCCGCCACTTAACCGTTGAAGAGAAGCTATCAAACCATCCACGGGTGTGGTATTTACCTATATTCCCTGTGTTCAATCCGAACAAGCCCAATAAAGTTCGAATTGTGTGGGACGCCGCTGCAATCTTTCGCGGACACTCATTGAACTCCGCCTTATCTACAGGACCAGATTTCCTCGCGCCGCTTTCAAGTGTTTTACAACGCTTTCGGGAGCGAAGAATAGCGGTGGCAGCGGACATATCTGAAATGTACCACCAGGTCCGCATAAATGAACAAGACCTGCAAAGTCAACGTTTTCTTTGGAAGTGGAACCCCGAGCAAGCTGAACCGGACGAGTACGTCATGCTTAGGATGACGTTCGGAGCCTCATGCTCGCCAAGCTGTGCCCAGTACGTGAAGAACCTTAATGCGGATCGATTTGGTGAGCAATACCCCGAGGCAGTGAAATGCATCAAAGAGGACCATTACGTCGATGATATGCTGGCAAGCGTTGAAGAGGTAACCGAGGCCATCAAATTAACGGAAGATGTGACGTTCATTCACTCTCAGGGCGGGTTTCCCCTTCATAATTGGATGTCCAACTCAGTGGAAGTTCTCCAAGCCGTCGACAGTAGCGAACACCAACAAAAGGACCTAACCTTGGAGCCCAGCTCAACACCAAATAAGGTCCTAGGTATGTGGTGGGACTCGCGGAGCGACACCTTCTGCTTCAAAACTCCGTCATCGCTCGATAGCTTTCTAGACGGCAAAGCAGTACCAACAAAGCGCCAACTATTAAGTTTGCTTATGTCGATTTACGACCCATTAGGATTGATCGCCGGATTTTTGTTCTACCTCAAAATCATTCTGCAAGAAGTATGGCGAGCAGGTATAGGATGGGATCAAGAGATCCCTTCGGTACAGTATGAAAAGTGGCTGAGTTGGACGAAATGTTTATCGGTGCTCGAGAGCATTTCCATTCCACGATGTTATCGGCGACAAATCGAATTGTACGAAAATAATCTACAGCTTCATATCTTTGTAGATGCGGGGATTGACGGATTCGCTGCAGTCGCTTACTTCCGTTACGAACAAAACGGGAACATCGAAGTCATCCTCGTAGGTGGGAAAACAAGGGTAGCACCTCTTAAGTATATGTCAGTTCCAAGACTAGAGCTACAAGCAGCAGTGTTGGGTACTCGCCTAGCACAGGCGATAAAGAAAGCTCATCGACAGAAGGTGCACCGTACCTTTTTCTGGACAGACTCTAAGGATGTAATCTGCTGGCTGCGGTCGGATCACCGAAGATACAGCACATTCGTGGCCCATCGTGTAGGCGAGATTCTAGAGGAGACTGATGTAAGGGAGTGGCGCTGGATATCAACGCATTTCAACGTGGCCGATGAAGCAACTAAATGGTCCAAGCTCAGCGCACATCTAACGGCAAGCCAGTGGTTTACAGGTCCACAGTTCTTATCGTCTGCAGAAATAAGTTGGACTTACGAATCATCCCCGACGTCAACCACCGAAGAGGAGCAACGGAAGATCATCAACACTCATGTGTCTACCTGTGCGATAATTGATTTCGATCGTTTTTCGAGGTGGAAGCGGTTGCTAAGATCAGTCGGGTACATGTGGCGATTTCTCAACAACGCTCGACAACCGTTGAACCGTCAGACAGGTCCCTTAACTGCTCGAGAAATGCAACTAGCCGAACGGACTATCATCAGAGAGGTGCAAAGGTGTACGTATCCCAAAGAATATCGCTTGTTGATGGATCAAACCACTGCCACCAGCCACAGAAGGGCATTGTCTCGCAACAGCCGACTGATAAAACGTAGTCCTTATATGGATACTGATGGAATACTACGCGTCAAAGGCAGAATCGATGCCTGCAGTCATGCGTGCTACGATACTAAGAGACCGATCATCCTACCAAAAGATGGCAAAGTCACCGATCTCATTGTAGACGATTATCACCGTAGGTATAGGCATCAAAATCACCAGACGGTTATCAACGAAGTACGACAAAGATTTGATGTCCCCGCGTTAAGAACAGCATGTCATAGAGTGAGAACCAATTGCCAGTTCTGTAGACTGCGTAAAGCAGCTGTATGCGAGCCCATGATGGGAGATTTACCCGTGGCGAGATTATCGCCGTTTTCACGCCCGTGAAGCTACACCGGAATCGACTACTTTGGACCGTTCATTGTGGCTGATGGACGGAAGACGCAAAAACGATGGGGGGTACTGTTTACCTGTCTAACGGTGCGCGCTATCCATATTGAAACAGTTCCGTCGTTGTCGACCAGTGCGTGCATACTAGCGGTGAGGAATTTCATAGCTCGTCGTGGAACGCCGGTGGAAATCTACTCGGATCGAGGAACAAATTTTGTCGGAGCGAGCCGCGAACTTCGAGAGGCCCTAAAAGAAGTAGACATGGATGAGATGATCGAGACGATGAACTTACCGAACACTCAATGGGTCTTCAATCCGCCAGCCGCACCACACTTTGGGGGAGCGTGGGAGCGATTAATCCGGACGGTCAAGCAGACTTTACACAACATCCGATTCACGCGACACCCAACGGACGCGGTACTCAGCAGTTGGCTGATCGAAGTCGAGCATATAGTGAACGCTCGTCCGTTGACGGATGTGCCAATTGATAGTGAGGAGGATGAACCAATAACCCCAAATCACTTGCTTTTAGGTTCATCAGCTGGAGTAAAGCCGTTTGTGACTATAGACGACTCGCCGGACACGCTGCGCAACAATTGGAAAACGTCACAAATCTACGCGAATATATTTTGGCGAAAATGGGTGGCAGCCTACCTTCCTACCCTGACCCGAAGGACAAAGTGGTATCAGCCCCGTGAACCGCTCAAGGAAGGAGACGTAGTCTTGATTGTGGATGAAACTCTCCCGCGCGGCTGTTGGCCAAAAGGGCGAGTAATACGCGCAATACAATCGAAGGACGGTGCGGTTCGTCGAGTACACGTGCGTCTAGCGAACGGAACGACGTGCGAACGACCGGCGGTTAAGATAGCAGCTATTGACATCGACAGACAGGGAAGTGCTTTGACAAGTCAAAACACTGGGGGCCAGTGTTGACAAACATCAACGTCGATGACAGCCGGTTTGACAGAAAGCGCGGGCGTGAGTGAATCTAGCCCTGAGTGGAGAAAGTCCGGCGCGCTCACTCACACACGAAGGAAAAGGGATGACCTGTTGGCAAAGGCGATGACCGGAGGACACGCGTGGAATCAGGCGAACTGGGCCCCAGTAACAAGCCAACCGCGCTAAAGAACACGCTTGATTTTTTAATTCGTTCCCGTGAGCCTACGATTAAGGTATTAAATAAACGTATTAAGAAAAGTGAATTTTCTCGTGTCGCGTGTTTGTTGCCCTGTTGCGTTCGCAACAGGAGTAGAGTTTAACTTCAACTCCGATGCAATGGAAGCGTTTGAGAAAGTGAAGAGGATGCTAACGGAGTATCCAGTGTTGCGCATTTTTAAGACAGGTCGTAGAACCGAAGTGCATACGGATGCCAGTAAAGACGCGTTAGCAGGAATCTTGATGCAGTGTGACGATGACGGGAAGATTCATCCGTGTTACTATTATAGTCGGTTAACTAATGCGGCAGAAAGGAATTATCATTCTTTTGAGTTAGAGGGATTGGCTGTTGTTGAATCATTGAAGAAATTCAGATGCTATATACTAGGTGAAAGTTTACCGTTATAACCGATTGCGTAGCGTTTAAACAAGCACTTAATAAGACCATTATTAATGCAAGAGTAAGCAGATGGCTTGTATCATTAGCTGAATTTGATTTCAATGTAGAACATCGTTCCGCTGAGAGAATGCAACATGTAGATGCATTGTCGAGAGCAAATGTGCTAAAGGTTTCGATTGTGATTTGTAAAAGGATGATTAAGGCTCAAAAGGAAGATGAAAATATATATATATATATATATATATATATATATATATATATATATATATATATATATATATATATATATATATATATATATATATATTTATATCTATATATATATATATATATATATATATATATATATATATATATTTATATATATATATATATATCTATATATATATATATATATTATATATATATAGATATATATAATATATATATATATATATATATATATATATATATATCTATAGATATATATTTATATATATATATATATAAATAAATATATATATCCCAAATAGCCTGAAACGTTTGAAATCGAACCATAACGCTGCTAGAGGGCTGCTTAGTGAAAAAGCGAACCGTGTGTGAACCTTGGGGTTGCTTAAACCGCACGCAGCGCACGATGGAACTATTGAGTTCCAAAGTAGTCGGTTAAAGGTTCCCGACGGAACTATGCGGTTCTTTAGGAAGCACACGGTACTCGATGGTAGTTTGTTTACAAACTCATCTGTCCTCATCCGTCATCTGCCAAAAATAGGCGTCACAAACAGACACCATCAGTTTCGGGAAGGTCTACGCGAGAATAAAATGTTTTCACAAAGCATTAAAAAATCGGGGAAAATCTATCGTAAACGTGATAAGATTAAACGTGAACTATTTGAGAAAAACATCAATTCAACTGTGAGCGAGCTATTGGATATTGCAGGTGTGTCATAGTAAACAAACATTAAGTTAGATTATGTTATGGTTACCGATTACTTTTGTTCTTAGCGCCAACAATCAATATTCCAGACTTAATTGAACAGTCTTCGGAAAGTTCTGCGTCGGAAGATGAATACGAAGGACTAATACCAGATAAGAATGATTTTAAAAATATGAATACTGAAGAATGTCTGAAATTATGGGCTTTATCCACCAATCAATCGCATCAATCAATAAACATGATATTGAAGATATTGAACTGCAAATATCAAAGCGACCTTCCGAATGACGCCAGAACGTTGCTTCGCACTAAAAGAACCCCGGCAGACATTAAGCATATAAATGGAGGGCAATTTTGGTACAACGGTATTGAAAAATGCATTTCAACCTATTTCTTGTAAGTTTTATTGTTATTTTTACTTTTTTTTTCCTACTTTTTCACTCATTCCGATACATGAATTTTTCAGAAAAAAAAGTCCGCCCTTTCAAGAGTTGTCTCTTAATCTTTTCGTTGATGGTCTACCATTATATAGAAGCAGTAGTACGCAATTTTGGCCCATCCTTTTAAACTTGCACGAGTTGCCAAACACTCCTCCAATGATTGTTGGAGTTTTTTGCGGTACAACAAAACCAGGCAATGTGGAAGAATATTTAGGACCGTTGGTAAACGAATTGAAAAGTGTATTGGTTACAGGAATAACCATCATGGACATAAAAATTAACATCAAACTTCGAGCAATAATAGCCGATTCACCTGCTAGAGCTTTTATAAAAGGTAAGAGAACTTGTGAGGAAAATTCTAAAATACAAATTAATATTTCTTTTTATTTTAGGAGTGGCAAACTTTAATGCAGTGAATGGCTGTTTGAAATGTACGTGTCAGGGAGAATTTCATCATGGGTCCCATACTGTTATTTTTAAGGGCGTGAACCATGCATTACGGACAGATTTTGACTTCCGTAAAAAAGCGTATGGCAAACATAAAAAAATAGTCAGTCCATTGCTTGAGATACCATTTATAGATATTATCAGAGATATAATTGTTGCAGATCGGCTGCATCTCATTGATTTAGGAGTGATGCGAAGATTGCTACAAGGTTGGAGAGAAGGTACTTTAGGACTACGCGCCAAGCTATCAGCTGCTGAAATTCTAGAAATATCGGAAATGCTGCGACAGATACAACTCTCATCAGAGATTCACAGACCATTCCGAAGCCTGAACATACTTAAATATTGGAAGGGTTCGGAATTAAGTTCATTCCTGCATTATGCAGCAATTGTGGTGCTTAAGGATACGTTACCCGAGGACATATACCGGCACTTCTTATTGCTTTTTTGTTCTATAACTCTTTTATCAACAAATGTTTATAAAAAAAATTGGCACGTTGCAAAAGAAATGTTAAAAGAATTTGTAGTCCAATACAGTAACATTTATGGGGATCAGTTTCTTACAAGTAATATTCATAATCTGTTACATATATATGACGAAGTAGAGTTTTTTGGTGCGCTCAATACTCTTTCAACGTACCCATTTGAAAACAAACTACAGCATTTAAAAAAATTACTACGGAGCAGGCGGCAGGATTTGCAACAGCTGATTAACAGACTATCTGAGCTTGAGCATTTTTATCAGTACGAAGAAGAATCAAAGAACGGAAATAACTTATACTTCAAGCTACAGGATAATAATCGTGATTGTTGGGTTTTGACTAACCAACAAAAAATTGTACGATTTTCTAAAATTTCTTCCAAAGCGCCTCTTGCACGTGAATTTTATGGTAGAATAATGCAGGAACAGCGGATTTTTTTTGACTATCCTTTCAAATCGTCTGTCCTAAATATTTATGTAGGAAATGCTACCAAAATCTCAAGCACAGACGAGAAAATAAGTTTCTACGACATTAAATGTAAGTTAATAGCTGTAGGAACTAAAAAAACCGGAGAATTTGTTTTTATACCTTTAATACACACGTTGAATTCATGAACAATATTATCTATAAATATACATATAACTAATAATAATAATGTAATATAAACTTAAAGTAAAAAATATTTTTTAATCAATGCTTGTGTTGTGTGCTTTTACGCAATCCTTTAATTAAAGCCCGTTTTGCCGCATTTTTTAATTTCTTCATAAGAAAACGAGCTACATCTTTCTGTGTAATTGTGGTATCGTTCGTGCTGCCGTGAAATCTAAATAATTCCAAAATGTTTTTAAAAGTCATCATTGCTATTTTTTGTTTTCCTTTGCTAATTCCGGTCCAACTGAACTCAGTTAAAAATTGTTTTGTGAATAGTAAGTCCAAAATTTCGATCATTCTATTGTCTGGAGTAATTTCAAAAATATTGTCTTCCAACCATGAAGAAATTTCATTAAAATAACTTATTTCATTCAGATTTGCTTCAAAAGTTTTGATTTCTTCTTCACTGCTGATAATTTCAAAACCTATGTTAATGGTTTTGCGGCGTAGGTTTACGGGAGTTATGGATTTATCTAGTAAAATATCTAACTTTGCGGCGATGGTTGAAGTTATGTGTTCTAATCTGTCCAAACGATGATTGATTTCGGGGTTGAAATTCGGTGTTGTTTTGTTCGTTAGAAAATCTATCTTGCGTATTATTGTTCCAGTGGCGTTTTCTAAGCTATCTAATCTATCACTAATTGTGGAATGTTGGTAATCATGTAATATGTATTGCCCAGTTTCAGTGTCATCTTCCACAACAGCGTTTTCTTGTGAATATTGCACTGAACTTTCATTTAACGCGCACTCGAGCTCGGTTTCTAGCATTCCTTCAAAATCAATGTTTACTTTGCTGCGAGAGTTTTGGGTAGGTTTTTTTTGACGTGATTTTTGGAATTCTACTTCACTTGAATCTGTCGCAGACACCAAACACATTTCCTGAATGTTCTTATTCGCTTCTGCCAATGTATCAATTCCGGAACGCTTAATTTTGCACAAAATCCTTTCCCACGAATTGGCTGGGACGCTGGCGTCATTTTCGATTAGTTCGTTAAGTCGATCCTTCTGCCGAACATTTGGCCACATTAGGTATGATTTTCTTTTACTCGTTCCTTGTATCCATGGCTCAGGAACTGCTAACAGCTCCTTATGGCCTCTTGCATCAGTCGTTTCCACGATATTGAAAGGCATCTGCAGAAATATTATAGTAATTATTTACATGGAAAACATGGTATTAAGAAAATGTAAATGCACTAACACTTTAACGGTAAAATTTCTTACCTTTATGTTCGTTTTAGTTGAACGCAATGATTCGCTTTTGAATACGTTTTTCCATATATCACTTCACAGTACTAAACAGTAGAACCAGCAAAGTGATCACTCTAATGTACAGGCCAACCGCAGTTTAATTCCAGACATATAACGAATAACAAGGAATTCTAGATCGTAGCATTGACACACACACTAACGCAACTAACAGAAAAAATCAACGGACATGTATAATAAAATTGAATAATGAGAATAACAGTAACCAACACAGGCGCACCGGACGACAAGTCAGGAAAAAACCACATGTTTTTTTGTTTTTTTTTAATTGACGTTTTGCTTGAAAAAAAACGAAGCAAGAAAATTTTATTTTGACATAAGACGTTTGAGGGCTGCTTAAGGGCTGCTTAAAAGTTCCAGGAACTTTCCGGCTGCTTATCTACTGCAAACGGCGTATTTAAGCAGCGATCTTTAGCGTTTCACAATTGGCTGCTTAAGGTAATTTGGCTATTTGGGATATATATATATATATATATATATATATATATATATATATATATATATATATATATATATATATATATATATATATATATATATATATATATATATATATATATATATATATACTATATATATATACTATATTATACTTTAGGTAATCGTAATCTGTAGAGCCTCACACATTTGTGTATTATGGACACTAGGCAGTGGTAAACTACCTCGTTGTTACCCTCGATGTTTCTTACTAAACATTCGAGGTTCCTGATTTTGTATAGAAACACCTGCTTCTGATGGTCCGACATGGACCGACATCGGTGTCCTTGACGATGTGTTCCGCGTCCACGATTTCGTCCTTCAGTCTTTCCTCCTGTGGTTGTTGGAGCAGGTAACTTGGATCGTACTCACATTCCTCGCTGTCACGGTCGCCATGTAGCTCCTTAGCCTCCGTAGTCATCCCAATTTGCGAAGTTTACTTGCACTTATTATGTTTGCGTTTTGGGTTCACCTTTTTTATTTAATTTTGATTTTTGACTTCGTACAAATGCGCGTTACAAATGCGTAATAAAACAAATGCGTAAATGCGTATAATGCGATTCCGATTGACTAACTGATTTGCGACTGATTTTGGCTCCGCGCCAGCCTCCCTTTTATATAAAATAATTACATTGTCCTTATGGGCGTATTTAGCGCTCTAGCTCTGTAATGCGAGAACATATTTAACTATCTCTTTCTAACGCGTGCATTATGCGTATGTGATTTTTCACAGGTGCGTTTTACATATTTTAATGTTGGTAACAATTCCTATTGTCCTGCTGCGCAATTGGATGAACTCGCTCTAATTTACATAGTTTACCTTATCGCATGTGCTATAAAAATATTACCCTGTTATGACTAAAATTCCTATGCTACTTTTGGAGGTATTCAATGTTATAATCACTTTTGATCTTAGTTTTAATTGACAGAAAAATATCTTCATATGTATTGAGGACGCCACTTCTCATGCTATCTCATTAGCTATCTTGTTCTAATTTCTGACTGCTTTAATTCACTTTGATCCTAAGCGGTTTGTGTCTAGGATGATCTAAAATTCATGTGGCTTCCCACGCTGCAAAAGACAGCCGAACGGGCCGAGTTTGGTTATTTATAATACCACGTTAAAGAGTTCATATGATTTTAAAGCATTTTTACTGCATAAAATGGGGAAAATTTATGTGAAAATATTTTTAAAAACCATTTTTTAATTTTAAACACAATTTCCAATCACATACACACGAATATTCTACAATTTCTAATTTTTAACCAACAATAATTGGTATTAATTTTATTGATATTGTTTCTTTAGTTTGAAGGAGCGTCCAGACTGTAAGCGTAACATACGCTCGAATGGTTTCCGAGCAGAAAATCGGCGTTTCTGGCAACCAAATTGACATAAAATTGCATTTGGCAACACTGAACGGACCGTAACAAGTGTGGACGCAAAACCTCTCGCTCTTATACGATGCTCCGTTTCATTCTGCTAGAAATTTCTTGTGTTTGAATAACAGTCGAGTTCTTTTGGCGGTTAACACGTTCGCGCGCATGCTGTATTTTGACACGTTTTTTTGATTATATTGCTTTGGTGAAGAGAGTTTGTTTGCGAAACAAGTATTTCCTTAAAGTTTCAAGTAAAAAATGGAGCAAATTGCTGTGGAATTCGCCAATGCTTCGCTTATAATGGTTAGCGCTGTGAAAGAAGAATGCGACCGTCACCAAGGCCGAGAATATTGGATGCGGCCGGTTTTCTTCAACCGTGCCGGAGACGGCCAAAAGTTGTTGGACGACCTTGTGGAGGAGGAATGTCATAAAACAGTCCGCAATTTTTTAAGAATGCGGAAGTGTGACTTCGATTTTTTGGTTGCTGCCATCGGACCAAAAATCCAGAAACAAAATACCCATTTACGTCGCCCAATATCTGTGCAAGAGCGGCTTATGATAACCTTACGATATCTTGCAACTGGTGAGGATTATACAAAGTTGCAGTATTTGTTTCGCGTGAGTAAACCTTATTATAAACCTTTTACGTACTGTGTACATTGTGGAATTATTTTTGATTTTGTTTATTTTAGGTGTCAAAGCAGTCTATTTCCACCATAGTTCCGAAGGTGTGCAAATACCTGAACGAGGCGCTGCAGGACTACATGAAGGTATATTTTCCATTAAAAAATAGAAATTTCTGGGAAGCTGTGTTGGTTAGCCGATAGTAAATGTATACGATCATCAAATGTAACCGTGGCCGGCCAATTAAATAGTCGTGGTTAATTAATCAATCGAACCTAAAATAGGAAGCGCAACTTTAGTGATCGATATTCTCAAGTGCTGGCGGTTTTGTAAGTTATATTTTGGTTAAGTCTTGGGTCGCCCTCTCTCTTGTTGTGTGGCCAGGCTCGAACTGAATTGATTCATACAAATTAGAATCGTACTAACTAACTTAAAGAGAAGATAAAAGTGATAGTAACTAATTAATTCTTAATTTTATTTTGTTTTCAGTTACCATCATCTAAGGACGAATGGCTAGCTATATCGCGAGAGTTTGAGCGAAAGAGAGGCTTTCCTCACGCTATAGGAGCAATTGATGGGAAGCATGTGCGGATTCAAGCACCCAATAACGGTGGTAGTGATTATTACAACTACAAAAATTTTAACAGCATCGTTCTTTTGGCTATCGTCGATGCTAATTATAACTTTTTGTATATTGATGTTGGTGCCAAAGGTTCTGTATCCGATGGTGGTATTTTTCGGAATTCGAGAATTCACGAGAAGTTCGAGAAAGGTGAAATGAATTTGCCCGAACCGGAGATTTTGCGATGCCCGTACTCCGTAAGTGTGCCGTACATGCTATTAGCGGACAAGGCATTTGCCTTAACCAAGTACTGCATTCGGCCTTATGGAGGATATCATCCACGGGGTTCAATTGAAAGAACTTTCAATTACCGCCTGTCCAAAGGACGAATAATCGTGGAACACACTTTTGGAATTTTGAGTAGCATGTTCCGAATTTTCCGGAACACTATAATGCTTCAACCGGCTGTCGCAAAAGAAGTAGTGAAAACTACTACTTTCCGCTGTTTGCGTCACATGATGAAGTGTGACAAACAGCAGACAATCACGACACGCGTCATGAAAATCGTTCTTTAACACCACTTGCCCCAATTTGTACACGACCAGCAAATGGTCTTGTTTCCATGCGTAACCATATTGCACATGAACTCGCTTGGAATTAGTTTTTTCTTCTTTTTTTCGATTGTAATTTGGATTATTAAACATGCATTCTTAGTTATTTGTTAGTTTTTTCTTAT
>NW_026453612.1:12500-15055 GCF_943734755.1 Anopheles moucheti | reverse complement strand
TTGTTCATGGTTTTCGTGTGCTTCCATAGGTTTGGTCCGTGTTTTTGAGTACTCTTGTCCATGATTTTCGTGTGCTTCTAGAGGTTTGGTCCGATTTTCAGTACTCTTGTCCATGCTTTCACATGCTCTGATAGGTAGTTCGTTCTCAGTTATCCCTGTGTTCATGGTTTTCGTGTGCTTCCATAGGTTTGGTCCGTGTTTTTGAGTACTCTTGTCCATGATTTTCGTGTGCTTCTAGAGGTTTGGTCCGATTTTCAGTACTCTTGTCCATGCTTTCACATGCTCTGATAGGTAGGTTCGTTCTCAGTTATCCCTGTGTTCATGGTTTTCGTTTGCTTCGATTCGTTCACTCTATTACTCTTGTCTTTGGTTTTCGTTTGCTTCGATTCGTTCACTCCATTACTCTTGTCTGTGGTTTTTCGTTTGCTTCGATTCGTTCAGTCCATTACTCTTGTATGTGATTTTCGTTTGCTTCGATTCGTTCAGTCCATTACTCTTGTGTGTGGTTTTCGTTTGCTTCGAGTCGTTCAGTCCATTACCCTTGTCTATGATTTTCGTTTGCTTCGAGTCGTTCAGTCCAATACTTACCCTTGTCTATGATTTTCGCTCTAAGCCCAGTCGCCCTGCGCTCTGGAAATCACATTCCAACTCTATCACCGATAGCGCTCACACCTTGGAAACCACATTTCACCCAGGGGACCTTAGGGTGGATTTTGAGCCTTTCGGGATTGCGAAACCATCATTTAACACTCTAAACTTAATTTCCGCAATCCCAGACGCACTTTCCATATGGTCTCCAAAAATGCGTGTGAGCTGACCTGGTCCCTTATAATAGGCAATGAACACGATTTTGGCAAAATATTTTTTTCAAAATTTTTTGACTCACCTGGTAAAATCGAATTTACTTGGGAAAAATGTTCTAGCAGGGGCCCTCCCATACAAATTTTTTTCTTCTCAAAAATGATTTTCGTTTCACTTTTCATACTCAGGGGAGTCTAAAATTGATGTTTTGAGTCACCATGAAAAAAAAATTTTTTGACCCGAGCTTGTGTCGGCGACCCAAAATCGACGCACTTGGGAAATATGTGTCTAGCAGGGGCCCTCCCATACAAAAATTTTTTCTTCTCAAAAATGATTTTCGTTTCACTTTTCATACTCAGGGGAGTCTAAAATTGATGTTTTGAGTCACCATGAAAAAAAAAATTTTTTTTGACCCGAGCTTGTGTCGGCGACCCAAAATCGACTCACTTGGGAAAAATGTTCTAGCAGGGGCCCTCCCATACAAAAATTTTTTCTTCTCAAAAAATGATTTTCGTTTCACTTTTCATACTCAGGGGAGTCTAAAATTGATGTTTTGAGTCATCGTGAAAAAAAAAATTTTTTGACCCGAGCTTGTGTCGGCGACCCAAAATCGACGCACTTGGGAAAAATGTTCTAGCAGGGGCCCTCCCATACAAAAATTTTTTCTTCTCAAAAATGATTTTCGTTTCACTTTTCATACTCAGGGGAGTCTAAAATTGATGTTTTGAGTCACCGAGAAAAAAAAAATTTTTTTGACCCGAGCTTGTGTCGGCGACCCAAAAATCGACGCACTTGGGAAATATGTTCTAGCAGGGGCCCTCCCATACAAAAATTTTTTCTTCTCAAAAATGATTTTCGTTTCACTTTTCATACTCAGGGGGAGTCTAATATTGAAGTTTTGAGTCACCGTGAAAAAAAATTTTTTTGACCCGAGCTTGTGTCGGCGACCCAAAAATCGACGCACCTTGGGAAATATGTTCTAGCAGGGGCCCTCCCATACAAAATTTTTTCTTCTCAAAAATGATTTTCGTTTCACTTTTCATACTCAGGGGAGTCTAAAATTGATGTTTTGAGTCACCGTGAAAAAAAAAATTTTTTGACCCGAGCTTGTGTCGGCGACCCAAAATCGACGCACTTGGGAAAAATGTTCTAGCAGGGGCCCTCCCATACAAAAATTTTTTCTTCTCAAAAATGATTTTCGTTTCACTTTTCATACTCAGGGGAGTCTAAAATTGATGTTTTGAGTCACCGAGAAAAAAAAATTTTTTTGACCCGAGCTTGTGTCGCGACCCAAAAATCGACTCACTTGGGAAAAATGTTCTAGCAGGGGCCCTCCCATACAAAAATTTTTTCTTCTCAAAAATGATTTTCGTTTCACTTTTCATACTCAGGGGAGTCTAAAATTGATGTTTTGAGTCACCGAGAAAAAAAAATTTTTTTGACCCGAGCTTGTGTCGGCGACCCAAAAATCGACGCACTTGGGAAATATGTTCTAGCAGGGGCCCTCCCATACAAAATTTTTTTCTTCTCAAAAATGATTTCGTTTCACTTTTCATACTCAGGGGAGTCTAAAATTGATGTTTTGAGTCACCGTGAAAAAAAAATTTTTTTTGACCCGAGCTTGTGTCGGCGACCCAAAATCGACGCACTTGGGAAAAATGTTCTAGCAGGGGCCCTCCCATACAAAATTTTTTTTCTTCTCAAAAATGATTTTCGTTTCACTTTTCATACTCAGGGGAGTCTAAAATTGATGT
>NW_026453612.1:0-2500 GCF_943734755.1 Anopheles moucheti | reverse complement strand
ACAACGAGCTTTTCCAATTCTTGTGTCCGACTGGCGAACGTTCTGTTGCGTTATAAACTTCGCGGTACTTGCCACCGGGTATGGTGTCCGTACAACCTTCTGAGAAATAGCCGGCGCGATCGACGGGATTAACCGACAATGCAGCGCTGGCTCTTGATCGGGCAATTTACGGGCTTTATCGGGCAATTTACGGGCTTGATGGTGCGACTTACGGGCCTGATAGTGCGACTAACGGGCTTGATAGGGCAATTTACGGGCTTTTTGGTGCGACTTACGGGCCTGATAGTGCGACTTAAGGGCCTGATAGTGCGACTAACGGGCTTTGATAGTGCGACCAACGGGCTTGATAGTGCGACCTATGGGCTTGATAGTGCGACTAACGGGCTTGATAGTGCGACTTATGGGCTTGATAGTGCGACTTATGGGCTTGATAGTGCGACTTACGGGCTTGCTTTTCCATGTTTTTCGCATCGAGCTTCGGTTCGTTTCGAATAATTTTGTCCATGTTTTTCGTTTGCTACGAGAGGTTCGGTTCGTTTTCAGTTATCCCTGTGTTCATGGTTTTCGTGAGCTTCGATAGGTTTGGTCCGTGTTTTTGAGTACTCTTGTCCATGATTTTCGTGTGCTTCTTGAGGTTTGGTCCGATTTTCAGTACTCTTGTCCATGCTTTCACATGCTCTGATAGGTAGGTTCGTTCTCAGTTATCCCTGTGTTCATGGTTTTCGTGAGCTTCGATAGGTTTGGTCCGTGTTTTTGAGTACTCTTGTCCATGATTTTCGTGTGCTTCTTGAGGTTTGGTCCGATTTTCAGTACTCTTGTCCATGCTTTCACATGCTCTGATAGGTAGGTTCGTTCTCAGTTATCCCTGTGTTTATGGTTTTCGTGTGCTTCGAGAGGTTTGGTCCGTGTTTTTGAGTACTCTTGTCCATGATTTTCGTGTGCTTCTAGAGGTTTGGTCCGATTTTCAGTACTCTTGTCCATGCTTTCACATGCTCTGATAGGTAGGTTCGTTCTCAGTTATCCCTGTGTTCATGGTTTTCGTTTGCTTCGATTCGTTCACTCTATTACTCTTGTCTTTGGTTTTCGTTTGCTTCGATTCGTTCACTCCATTACTCTTGTCTGTGGTTTTTCGTTTGCTTCGATTCGTTCAGTCCATTACTCTTGTATGTGATTTTCGTTTGCTTCGATTCGTTCAGTCCATTACTCTTGTGTGTGGTTTTCGTTTGCTTCGAGTCGTTCAGTCCATTACCCTTGTCTATGATTTTCGTTTGCTTCGAGTCGTTCAGTCCAATACTTACCCTTGTCTATGATTTTCGCTCTAAGCCCAGTCGCCCTGCGCTCTGGAAATCACATTCCAACTCTATCACCGATAGCGCTCACACCTTGGAAACCACATTTCACCCAGGGGACCTTAGGGTGGATTTTGAGCCTTTCGGGATTGCGAAACCATCATTTAACACTCTAAACTTAATTTCCGCAATCCCAGACGCACTTTCCATATGGTCTCCAAAAATGCGTGTGAGCTGACCTGGTCCCTTATAATAGGCAATGAACACGATTTTGGCAAAATATTTTTTTCAAAATTTTTTGACTCACCGGGTAAAATCGAATTTACTTGGGAAAAATGTTCTAGCAGGGGCCCTCCCATACAAATTTTTTTCTTCTCAAAAATGATTTTCGTTTCACTTTTCATACTCAGGGGAGTCTAAAATTGATGTTTTGAGTCACCATGAAAAAAAAATTTTTTTTTGACCCGAGCTTGTGTCGCGACCCAAAAATCGACTCACTTGGGAAAAATGTTCTAGCAGGGGCCCTCCCATACAAAAATTTTTTCTTCTCAAAAATGATTTTCGTTTCACTTTTCATACTCAGGGGAGTCTAAAATTGATGTTTTGAGTCACCGAGAAAAAAAAAATTTTTTTGACCCGAGCTTGTGTCGGCGACCCAAAAATCGACGCACTTGGGAAATATGTTCTAGCAGGGGCCCTCCCATACAAAATTTTTTTCTTCTCAAAAATGATTTTCGTTTCACTTTTCATACTCAGGGGAGTCTAAAATTGATGTTTTGAGTCACCGTGAAAAAAAAATTTTTTTGACCCGAGCTTGTGTCGGCGACCCAAAATCGACGCACTTGGGAAAAATGTTCTAGCAGGGGCCCTCCCATACAAAATTTTTTTCTTCTCAAAAATGATTTTCGTTTCACTTTTCATACTCAGGGGAGTCTAAAATTGATGTTTTGAGTCACCATGAAAAAAAAATTTTTTTTGACCCGAGCTTGTGTCGCGACCCAAAAATCGACTCACTTGGGAAAAATGTTCTAGCAGGGGCCCTCCCATACAAAAATTTTTTCTTCTCAAAAATGATTTTCGTTTCACTTTTCATACTCAGGGGAGTCTAAAATTGATGTTTTGAGTCACCGAGAAAAAAAAAATTTTTTTGACCCGAGCTTGTGTCGGCGACCCAAAAATCGACGCACTTGGGAAATATGTTCTAGCAGGGG
>NW_026453609.1:17500-20750 GCF_943734755.1 Anopheles moucheti | reverse complement strand
CCTACTGGTGTGTGCTGTTTGCCGCTATCTTAACGGAATTCCTGTGCAGTACGAGAGGAACCACAGGTACGGACCACTGGCTCAATACTAGTTCGACCGGACTTTGGTATGACGCTACGTCCGCTGGATTATGCCTGAACGCCTCTAAGGTCGTATCCAATCCGAGCTGATAGCGCTTCTCAAACCCATTAGGTGATCGGAAGCTAGCGGGCTTAACAACCCTCCGAGATCCGTCGGTGCTGCCCCGCGCACACTGACGTCTCATCCCCGCTATAGCACTAGACTGAGCCGCAACGGGCGGGAGCACGCTGCACGTGGAAGTACCTTACCACAGGGAACCCTGGTGGCTGTGTTTCCGTCGACCGTGGATACAACTAGTTTCGACACCTTCGACCGCCCGCAAACGACGGGACTACAGGCTGGGAGCTGCGAGTTGTAGAGATGCGTTCGCATCGATCCTCTCAGGCGACCCATGCTTGCTGGTGCTCGCGTTCACTTTGGGAATGGAGTGTTCGCGAGAGTGATTGTTGTGTTGTGTGTGTACAGTTGGTGCTTGCGTGCACTCCCATAGTGGAGTGTTCGCGAGCTTAAAACGCTAAGTCCCGATTAATACTCTCCTCGCAACATTATGTGCGTGGCTCCACGCCAAGTGGGATTAGCGGTGCGAAACGCGATTGGTAAAGTCGATGGTGATGTGCGTACCAACAGGCGATTTGTTAAGTCAAATGCGATCTGTGGTGCAACAGGCAATGTGTGTTTATTATCAGGTGTTGTTGGAAGTCAATACGATTTGACTTTCAAAAATTTTTCTAAGTCCCGATTTTTTTTCTCGTCGAGTAACTACAATGCACTATTTCTATCGCAGCGGACTTGCGGTTCATGGCCTTAATGATCGCGAACGAACACGTATTCGCAAAAAAATTTTTGTATGAAAAAGTCACCACTTGGGTACCTCCATACAAAAGTACCAAGTTCGGGTCGAGTGGTCGATGGACGTCGAAGGTGAAAATTTTTCATCATCGAAAATTTTTTCCAAAGTTGAAGCAAATGGGCCCTAGAGTATGAAAAGTGAAACCACGGATCGATATGAGAAATAAAAATTTTTGTATGAAAAAGTCACTACTCGGGTACCTCCATACAAAAGTACCAAGTTCGGGTCGAGTGGTCGATGGACGTCGAAGGTGAAAATTTTTCATCATCGAAAATTTTTTCCAAAGTTGAAGCAATTGGGCCCTAGAGTATGAAAAGTGAAACCACGGATCGATATGAGAAATAAAAATTTTTGTATGAAAAAGTCACTACTCGGGTACCTCCATACAAAAGTACCAAGTTCGGGTCGAGTGGTCGATGGACGTCGAAGGCGAAAATTTTTCATCATCGAAAATTTTTTCCAAAGTTGAAGCAAATGGGCCCTAGAGTATGAAAAGTGAAACCACGGATCGATTTGAGAAATAAAAATTTTTGTATGAGAAAGTCACCACTTGGGTACCTCCATACAAAAGTACCAAGTTCGGGTCGAGTGGTCGATGGACGTCGAAGGTGAAAATTTTTCATCATCGAAAATTTTTTCCAAAGTTGAAGCAAATGGGCCCTAGAGTATGAAAAGTGAAACCACGGATCGATTTGAGAAATTAAAATTTTTTGTATGGGAGGGCCCCTGCTAGAACATTTTTCCCAAGTGCGACCATTTTACCCAGTGAGTCAAAAAAAAATTTTTTTCACGGTGACTCAAAACTTCAATATTAGACTTCCCTGAGTATGAAAAGTGAAACGAAAATCATTTTTGAAAAGAAAAAAATTTTGTATGGGAGGGCCCCTGCTAGAACATTTTTACCAAGTGCGACCATTTTACCCGGTGAGTCAAAAAAAAATTTTTGTATGGGAGGGCCCCTGCTAGAACATTTTTCCCAAGTGCGTCGATTTTGGGTCGCCGACACAAGCTCGGGTCAAAAAAATTTTTTTTTCACGGTGACTCAAAACATCAATTTTAGACTCCCCTGAGTATGAAAAGTGAAACGAAAATCATTTTTGAGAAGAAAAAATTTTTGTATGGGAGGGCCCCTGCTAGAACATATTTCCCAAGTGCGTCGATTTTGGGTCGCCGACACAAGCTCGGGTCAAAAAAATTTTTTTTTCACGGTGACTCAAAACATCAATTTTAGACTCCCCTGAGTATGAAAAGTGAAACGAAAATCATTTTTGAGAAGAAAAAAATTTTGTATGGGAGGGCCCCTGCTAGAACATTTTTCCCAAGTGCGTCGATTTTGGGTCGCCGACACAAGCTCGGGTCAAAAAAATTTTTTTTTCACGGTGACTCAAAACATCAATTTTAGACTCCCCTGAGTATGAAAAGTGAAACGAAAATCATTTTTGAGAAGAAAAAATTTTTGTATGGGAGGGCCCCTGCTAGAACATATTTCCCAAGTGCGTCGATTTTGGGTCGCCGACACAAGCTCGGGTCAAAAAATTTTTTTTTTCACGGTGACTCAAAACATCAATTTTAGACTCCCCTGAGTATGAAAAGTGAAACGAAAATCATTTTTGAGAAGAAAAAATTTTTGTATGGGAGGGCCCCTGCTAGAACATTTTTCCCAAGTGCGTCGATTTTTGGGTCGCCGACACAAGCTCGGGTCAAAAAAATTTTTTTTTCTCGGTGACTCAAAACATCAATTTTAGACTCCCCTGAGTATGAAAAGTGAAACGAAAATCATTTTTGAGAAGAAAAAATTTTTGTATGGGAGGGCCCCTGCTAGAACATTTTTCCCAAGTGAGTCGATTTTTGGGTCGCGACACAAGCTCGGGTCAAAAAAAATTTTTTTTTCATGGTGACTCAAAACATCAATTTTAGACTCCCCTGAGTATGAAAAGTGAAACGAAAATCATTTTTGAGAAGAAAAAAATTTGTATGGGAGGGCCCCTGCTAGAACATTTTTCCCAAGTAAATTCGATTTTACCCGGTGAGTCAAAAAATTTTGAAAAAAATATTTTTCCAAAATCGTGTTCATTGCCTATTATAAGGGACCAGGTCAGCTCACACGCATTTTTGGAGACCATATGGAAAGTGCGTCTGGGATTGCGGAAATTAAGTTTAGAGTGTTAAATGATGGTTTCGCAATCCCGAAAGGCTCAAAATCCACCCTAAGGTTCCCCGGGTGAAATGTGGTTTCCAAGGTGTGAGCGCTATCGGTGATAGAGTTGGAATGTGATTTCCAGAGCGCAGGGCGACTGGGCTAGAGCGAAAATCATAGAC
>NW_026453608.1:10000-12500 GCF_943734755.1 Anopheles moucheti | reverse complement strand
AACCACGGATCGATATGAGAAATAAAAATTTTTGTATGAAAAAGTCACTACTCGGGTACCTCCATACAAAAGTACCAAGTTCGGGTCGAGTGGTCGATGGACGTCGAAGGCGAAAATTTTTCATCATCGAAAATTTTTTCCAAAGTTGAAGCAAATGGGCCCTAGAGTATGAAAAGTGAAACCACGGATCGATTTGAGAAATAAAAATTTTTTGTATGGGAGGGCCCCTGGTAGAAACATTTTTCCCAAGTGCGACCATTTTACCCGGTGAGTCAAAAAAAATTTTTTTTTCACGGTGACTCAAAACATCAATTTTAGACTCCCCTGAGTATGAAAAGTGAAACGAAAATCATTTTTGAGAAGAAAAAATTTTTGTATGGGAGGGCCCCTGCTAGAACATTTTTCCCAAGTGCGTCGATTTTGGGTCGCCGACACAAGCTCGGGTCAAAAAAAATTTTTTTTTCACGGTGACTCAAAACATCAATTTTAGACTCCCCTGAGTATGAAAAGTGAAACGAAAATCATTTTTGAGAAGAAAAAATTTTTGTATGGGAGGGCCCCTGCTAGAACTTTTTCCCAAGTAAATTCGATTTTACCCGGTGAGTCAAAAATTTTGATAAAAATATTTTGCCAAAATCGTGTTCATTGCCTATTATAAGGGACCAGGTCAGCTCACACGCATTTTTGGAGACCATATGGAAAGTGCGTCTGGGATTGCGGAAATTAAGTTTAGAGTGTTAAATGATGGTTTCGCAATCCCGAAAGGCTCAAAATCCACCCTAAGGTTCCCCGGGTGAAATGTGGTTTCCAAGGTGTGAGCACTATCGGTGATAGAGTTGGAATGTGATTTCCAGAGCGCAGGGCGACTGGGCTAGAGCGAAAATCATAGACCAAAGGTAAGTATTGGACTGAACGACTCGAAGCAAACGAAAATCATAGACAAGGGTAATGGACTGAACGACTCGAAGCAAACGAAAATCACATACAAGAGTAATGGACTGAACGAATCGAAGCAAACGAAAACCGCAAACAAGGGTAATGGACTGAACGAATCGAAGCAAACGAAAACCACAGACAAGAGTAATGGAGTGAACGAATCGAAGCAACGAAAACCAAAGACAAGAGTAATAAGAGTGAACGAATCGAAGCAAACGAAAACCACAGACAAGAGTAATAGAGTGAACGAATCGAAGCAAACGAAAGTCATGGACAAGAGTACTGAAAATCGGACCAAACCTCTAGAAGCACACGAAAATCATGGACAAGAGTACTCAAAAACACGGACCACCAAACCTATCGAAGCTCACGAAAACCATGAACACAGGGATAACTGAAAACGAACCGAACCTCTCGTAGCAACGAAAAACATGGACAAAATTATTCGAAACGAACCGAAGCTCGATGCGAAAAACATGGAAAAGCAAGCCCGTAAGTCGCACTATCAAGCCCATAAGTCGCACTATCAAGCCCATAAGTCGCACTATCAAGCCCGTTAGTCGCACTATCAAGCCCGTTGGTCGCACTATCAAAGCCCGTTAGTCGCACTATCAAAGCCCGTTAGTCGCACTATCAGGCCCGTAAGTCGCACCAAAAAGCCCGTAAATTGCCCTATCAAGCCCGTTAGTCGCACTATCAAGGCCCATAAGTCGCACCAACAAGCCCGTAAATTACCCTATCAAGCCCATAAGTCGCACCAAAAAGCCCGTAAATTGCCCTATCAAGCCCATAAGTCGCACCAAAAAGCCCGTAATTCGCACCAAAAAAGCCCGTAAATTGCCCGATAAAGCCCGTAAATTGCCCGATCAAGAGCCAGCGCTGCATTGTCGGTTAATCCCGTCGATCGCGCCGGCTATTTCTCAGAAGGTTGTACGGACACCATACCCGGTGGCAAGTACCGCGAAGTTTATAACGCAACAGAACGTTCGCCAGTCGGACACAAGAATTGGAAAAAGCTCGTTGTAGTGTACAGGAATCGAACCGAACCTCCTAGCGAGAATAGGGTCCCGTGAGCAATCGCGCGGACCTATGTGAAATGGTTTAGAGTGTGATGTGATGTGATACACGGTGGAAGCGGTGCATGGTGACATGCATCACTCAGAGAGATATGGAACCGGTGGTCTTCCAGTTGCTTAAGTGCTTCGGTTGGCTTATGGTTAAAGAGTGTGAATTCGATTCACCCCGGTATCGAACGTGTGTGGGATACTCACGCCGGTACGAGAGAGAATTCTGGTTGATCCTACCAGTAATATACGCTTGTCTCAAAGGTTAAGCCATGCATGTCTAAGTACGAACATCAATGAATGTGAAACCGCATAAGGCTCAGTATAACAGCTATATTTACAAGATCATAAACCCAATGAGTTAGTTGGATAACTGTGGAAAAGCCAGAGCTAATACATGCAACATGCCGGGACTGGTACCCTCGCCGGGTGCTGGAAACTGGTGCACTTATTAGTTAAACCAATCGCCTCCGGGCGGCTTGAGTTGAAGTCTGGATAAG
>NW_026453607.1:17500-22699 GCF_943734755.1 Anopheles moucheti | reverse complement strand
AAACACCCGGGAGCTCTACCTCCGCTCCTTGGCCGGGAAAATCGCCAAAAACCGCTTCCTGGGTGGTTTTTCCGCCCTAGGGGGGTGGGAGTGGGTGGTATGGTGGTGGGGGGGTATTTTCCCGACTCCTCTCTTGAAAACTCGTCGTTTGATACCCCGCACGACGGTATCAGGGCGAAAATTTTCTTCTTCGGAAAAACGCTTTTCCGCCCGTGTCTTTCTGGATGTTGCGAAAATCGCTTTTCCGGCGATGGTTTCCGATGTGATAATTTACCCCGCAACTTTCTTCCAAACACCCGGGAGCTCTACCTCCGCTCCTTGGCCGGGAAAATCGCGGAAAACCACTTTTCGCGGGGGTTTTCCGGGGCTGGGTGGCGGGTGGGTGGTGCTAGGGGGGGGGAAACCGCGTTTCCCCCACTCCTCTTTCCGAGACGCGTCGTTAGACACCCCACACGATGGTATTGGGCCGAAAATCTCACACACACAAATTTCACACACACACAAAGAGCGGTGAAATTTCGTCCGGGAGTGCCCCTCCGGGAGCGCTAGCGCTCCAGCAGGGGGGTGATTCGTCCGGAAGTTTTTTCCTCGCTCTTTTTCACACACACGCCGCCATTTTCGACGAGCACGTGGTTTTCTTTGTCCGCGAATAACTCCCTGAGTTTTTGTCCGATTTCCACGAAATTTTCAACACTTGTCCTTTACTGTAGAGCGCAACTTTTAAGACACCTTCCAGCCGAATCGATTCGCAATGTTCGGAGTTATACAGGTGTGAAATTTCACCACAAAAACACCTGCCGTTCCGCGAACTCCATCAATTCGGCCAATGTTTCTTCACCAAAAGGTGTGGCCTGGTGAGGCCCACGAAGTGTCACTATCACTTTTTCGATATCTTCACTCTTTCGCACAATATGTCACAAAAACCGTTTCGTTGAATAACACACGCAAGGGGGGGCGTGGGGCCACCAAATTCGCAGGGGGGGTTCCGGAGGGTACCTCCAACTTTACTGCAAACTTTCGCACCGGTCAAACGCAAATTGCGGCACTTTTGCTCTGAAACACGGAGGAGCGTGGATTTGCGTCTGCTCTCTCTGGAGGCTCGCACCAGACTACAGGGATAACTGGCTTGTGGCCGCCAAGCGTTCATAGCGACGTGGCTTTTTGATCCTTCGATGTCGGCTCTTCCTATCATTGTGAAGCAAAATTCACCAAGCGTAGGATTGTTCACCCTTTCAAGGGAACGTGAGCTGGGTTTAGACCGTCGTGAGACAGGTTAGTTTTACCCTACTGGTGTGTGCTGTTTGCCGCTATCTTAACGGAATTCCTGTGCAGTACGAGAGGAACCACAGGTACGGACCACTGGCTCAATACTAGTTCGACCGGACTTTGGTATGACGCTACGTCCGCTGGATTATGCCTGAACGCCTCTAAGGTCGTATCCAATCCGAGCTGATAGCGCTTCTCAAACCCATTAGGTGATCGGAAGCTAGCGGGCTTAACAACCCTCCGAGATCCGTCGGTGCTGCCCCGCGCACACTGACGTCTCATCCCCGCTATAGCACTAGACTGAGCCGCAACGGGCGGGAGCACGCTGCACGTGGAAGTACCTTACCACAGGGAACCCTGGTGGCTGTGTTTCCGTCGACCGTGGATACAACTAGTTTCGACACCTTCGACCGCCCGCAAACGACGGGACTACAGGCTGGGAGCTGCGAGTTGTAGAGATGCGTTCGCATCGATCCTCTCAGGCGACCCATGCTTGCTGGTGCTCGCGTTCACTTTGGGAATGGAGTGTTCGCGAGAGTGATTGTTGTGTTGTGTGTGTACAGTTGGTGCTTGCGTGCACTCCCATAGTGGAGTGTTCGCGAGCTTAAAACGCTTAGTCCCGATTAATACTCTCCTCGCAACATTATGTGCGTGGCTCCACGCCAAGTGGGATTAGCGGTGCGAAACGCGATTGGTAAAGTCGATGGTGATGTGCGTACCAACAGGCGATTTGTTAAGTCAAATGCGATCTGTGGTGCAACAGGCAATGTGTGTTTATTATCAGGTGTTGTTGGAAGTCAATACGATTTGACTTTCAAAAATTTTTCTAAGTCCTGATTTTTTTTCTCGTCGAGTAACTACAATGCACTATTTCTATCGCAGCGGACTTGTTGTTCATGGCCTAAATGATCGCGAACGAACACGTATTCGCAAAAAAATTTTTGTATGAAAAAGTCACCACTCGGGTACCTCCATACAAAAGTACCAAGTTCGGGTCGAGTGGTCGATGGACGTCGAAGGTGAAAATTTTTCATCATCGAAAATTTTTTCCAAAGTTGAAGCAAATGGGCCCTAGAGTATGAAAAGTGAAACCACGCATCGATTTGAGAAATAAAAATTTTTGTATGAAAAAGTCACCACTCGGGTACCTCCATACAAAAGTACCAAGTTCGGGTCGAGTGGTCGATGGACGTCGAAGGTGAAAATTTTTCATCATCGAAAATTTTTTCCAAAGTTGAAGCAAATGGGCCCTAGAGTATGAAAAGTGAAACCACGCATCGATTTGAGAAATAAAAATTTTTGTATGAAAAAGTCACCACTCGGGTACCTCCATACAAAAGTACCAAGTTCGGGTCGAGTGGTCGATGGACGTCGAAGGTGAAAATTTTTCATCATCGAAAATTTTTTCCAAAGTTGAAGCAATTGGGCCCTAGAGTATGAAAAGTGAAACCACGGATCGATTTGAGAAATAAAAATTTTGGTATGAAAAAGTCACCACTCGGGTACCTCCATACAAAAGTACCAAGTTCGGGTCGAGTGGTCGATGGACGTCGAAGGTGAAAATTTTTCATCATCGAAAATTTTTTCCAAAGTTGAAGCAATTGGGCCCTAGAGTATGAAAAGTGAAACCACGGATCGATTTGAGAAATAAAAATTTTGGTATGAAAAAGTCACCACTCGGGTACCTCCATACAAAAGTACCAAGTTCGGGTCGAGTGGTCGATGGACGTCGAAGGTGAAAATTTTTCATCATCGAAAATTTTTTCCAAAGTTGAAGCAAATGGGCCCTAGAGTATGAAAAGTGAAACCACGCATCGATTTGAGAAATAAAAATTTTTTGTATGGGAGGGCCCCTGGTAGAACATTTTTCCCAAGTGCGACCATTTTACCCGGTGAGTCAAAAAAAAATTTTTTTTCACCGTGACTCAAAACATCAATTTTAGACTCCCCTGAGTATGAAAAGTGAAACGAAAATCATTTTTGAGAAGAAAAAATTTTTGTATGGGAGGGCCCCTGCTAGAACATATTTCCCAAGTGCGTCGATTTTGGGTCGCCGACACAAGCTCGGGTCAAAAAAATTTTTTTTTCACGGTGACTCAAAACATCAATTTTAGACTCCCCTGAGTATGAAAAGTGAAACGAAAATCATTTTTGAGAAGAAAAAATTTTTGTATGGGAGGGCCCCTGCTAGAACATATTTCCCAAGTGCGTCGATTTTGGGTCGCCGACACAAGCTCGGGTCAAAAAAATTTTTTTTTCTCGGTGACTCAAAACATCAATTTTAGACTCCCCTGAGTATGAAAAGTGAAACGAAAATCATTTTTGAGAAGAAAAAATTTTTGTATGGGAGGGCCCCTGCTAGAACATATTTCCCAAGTGCGTCGATTTTGGGTCGCCGACACAAGCTCGGGACAAAAAATTTTTTTTTTCTCGGTGACTCAAAACATCAATTTTAGACTCCCCTGAGTATGAAAAGTGAAACGAAAATCATTTTTGAGAAGAAAAAATTTTTGTATGGGAGGGCCCCTGCTAGAACATTTTTCCCAAGTGCGTCGATTTTGGGTCGCCGACACAAGCTCGGGTCAAAAAAAATTTTTTTTCTCGGTGACTCAAAACATCAATTTTAGACTCCCCTGAGTATGAAAAGTGAAACGAAAATCATTTTTGAGAAGAAAAAATTTTTGTATGGGAGGGCCCCTGCTAGAACATATTTCCCAAGTGCGTCGATTTTTGGGTCGCCGACACAAGCTCGGGTCAAAAAAATTTTTTTTTCTCGGTGACTCAAAACATCAATTTTAGACTCCCCTGAGTATGAAAAGTGAAACGAAAATCATTTTTGAGAAGAAAAAAATTTGTATGGGAGGGCCCCTGCTAGAACATTTTTCCCAAGTAAATTCGATTTTACCAGGTGAGTCAAAAAATTTTGAAAAAAATATTTTGCCAAAATCGTGTTCATTGCCTATTATAAGGGACCAGGTCAGCTCACACGCATTTTTGGAGACCATATGGAAAGTGCGTCTGGGATTGCGGAAATTAAGTTTAGAGTGTTAAATGATGGTTTCGCAATCCCGAAAGGCTCAAAATCCACCCTAAGGTCCCCTGGGTGAAATGTGGTTTCCAAGGTGTGAGCGCTATCGGTGATAGAGTTGGAATGTGATTTCCAGAGCGCAGGGCGACTGGGCTTAGAGCGAAAATCATAGACAAGGGTAAGTATTGGACTGAACGACTCGAAGCAAACGAAAATCATAGACAAGGGTAATGGACTGAACGACTCGAAGCAAACGAAAACCACACACAAGAGTAATGGACTGAACGAATCGAAGCAAACGAAAATCACATACAAGAGTAATGGACTGAACGAATCGAAGCAAACGAAAAACCACAGACAAGAGTAATGGAGTGAACGAATCGAAGCAAACGAAAACCAAAGACAAGAGTAATAGAGTGAACGAATCGAAGCAAACGAAAACCATGAACACAGGGATAACTGAGAACGAACCTACCTATCAGAGCATGTGAAAGCATGGACAAGAGTACTGAAAATCGGACCAAACCTCTAGAAGCACACGAAAATCATGGACAAGAGTACTCAAAAACACGGACCAAACCTATGGAAGCACACGAAAACCATGAACACAGGGATAACTGAGAACGAACCTACCTATCAGAGCATGTGAAAGCATGGACAAGAGTACTGAAAATCGGACCAAACCTCTAGAAGCACACGAAAATCATGGACAAGAGTACTCAAAAACACGGACCAAACCTCTCGAAGCACACGAAAACCATAAACACAGGGATAACTGAGAACGAACCTACCTATCAGAGCATGTGAAAGCATGGACAAGAGTACTGAAAATCGGACCAAACCTCAAGAAGCACACGAAAATCATGGACAAGAGTACTCAAAAACACGGACCAAACCTATCGAAG
>NW_026453607.1:0-7500 GCF_943734755.1 Anopheles moucheti | reverse complement strand
CGATGGACTGCCAGGACGCGGTGTTGAACGCGTTGCGGACGTCTAAAGCGACCACCATCAGGCAGCGGTTGTCCCGCTGGTTTGTCCGGCGAAAGGACATGGCCGTCCTACCAGCCTCAACAACCCGCTGGATCGCACTGATGGTGGATCGCCCTTTCCGGAAGCCGTACTGCCGCTCCGACAGCCGTGGAGCTTCAGGATCCTCGAGGTGGACGTTGAGCCGGGACAGGATCAGGCGCTCCAACACCTTGCCGAGTGCGTCAAGCATGCACAACGGCCGGTACGAGGAGCTTTCCCCGGGAGGTTTGCCTGGCTTGGGCAGCAACACCAGGCGCTGTCGCTTCCACGGCGCAGGAAACGTGCCACTGTCCAGGCAGTCCTGGTACAAGCGGCGAAAAACCTCCGGGTACTCCCTGATCGCTGTCCTGACGGCTGCATTGGGGATCCCGTCCAAACCCGGCGCCTTCCGGTTGGCCATGCTCCCCACGATGTCCAGCAGCTCGCTCGTGGTGACAGGCGTCAGCGACTGCCCGTCCGCGGAGTCCTCCTCTGCCGGCCAGTCGACAGGCGGATGAGTCGGGAACAGGTCCCCGGAGATGCGCTGCAGCTCCTCCCTGTCTGTCTCCGGTGGCACGTAGCTGCCACGAAGCCGCGACATGACAGCACGGTAACCTGCCCCGAACTCATTGTCCTCCGCGAGTCGGATGAGGTTATCAAACTCTGCCCGTTTGCTGGCCCGGATCGCCTTCTCCATCGCCCGCCTCGCAGTTCGGTGGTGCGCTGCTGCAAGGCTGCGCTCTTGCAGGTCGACCGTGGCGACCATCCGGTCGCGAGCGGCTGCACACTCCTCACGGAGGCGCGTGAGCTCCGGTGTCCACCAAAAGAGGGCTCGATGGGGGTCACGATGCGACGTGGTGACCCGCGCCATCGTTTCGTCGCATGCCTCGAAGATGGCATCGACCATACCCTCCTGGCTGACCGCTCGCTCCTCGAAGCTCGCCGCTCGCAGTGCCACCCGGAACGCCTCGGCCGAGAACTGCGAGGCCTTCCATCTCCTGCCCTGGCGATGGGAGATGGGCTGATGGTTGCTCCGCTGGTGTCGATGTTGCTGCTGCTGCTGCCGCCGATGATGGTGGTGCTGCTGCTGCTGCTGTCGCTGCTGATGCCGCTCGGTGTGGTGCTGGAGCGAGGAGGACGGCCCGACGGTGAAGAGGATGTACCGGTGGTCGGACGCCGTGTAAAACCGCGCCAACGAGTCGGGAGCCACTGCCCAGGTGTCGGGTCGAGCGATAGACTCGCTCGCGAACGACACATCGACAACACTGGGAGTGGCAACGCCGTTCCCGACGAACGTTGGGGTTGTACCTCGGTTGAGAATCCTCAACCCGAGCTGCTGGATGGTGGACAGCAGCTCCTCGCCCCGCACTGTGTTGCGTTCGCTTCCCCACTCCTCGTGCCCGGCGTTAAAATCGCCTGCTACGACGACGTGAGGGTGGGGAAGCGCCTCCAGCTCCAGAGCCTCCAGGAAGTGCTCGAACTCGCCGATGGTGAGGCGGGGGGGAGCATAGCAGCTAACAAACACAATGCCGCCGATCTGGGCGGCTACCAATCCAGGCGTTGGGCTGCGCCACACACGCTGGATGGGGTGCGCTCCGGTAGCCACCACGGCTACTCCCCCCGACGAGTCGACTGACCACGTTCCGTTGTTCTCTGGAGGCCGGTACACCTCCGAGAGCAGCAACACGTCGATCCGCTCCGTCCGAGCGGATTGCAGGACGAAGTCCTGGGCAGTGCGTCCACCGCCCAGGTTAGCCTGCAACACACGCAGCTGCTGCTTCACTCGCATGATGCTGGCGGCTGTCCACAACTTGCGTGGCCGATGCTGTGCGGGCCACCACACTTGAGGCACTTAGCCTCCGAGGAGCAATCCTTCGCCAGATGACCAGCGGTGCCACAGCGGAAGCACTTCCCACTGTGATCCGTCTCGCTCCGACAGTCGCGCACGATGTGGCCGATGTCGAAGCAGCGCAAGCAACGGCGCTGGCTGACAGGGCGACGGGGGACTTCACGTGCCGTGCTGATGCACTGGCACAGTGGCAGCCTCACCTCGTGTAAAAGCTGCGCTTTCACTAGCGGGAGGCGGACACGAGCGCGTTTCGTCCCGTCGCTCAGCTCCCAGACGTCGACGAAGGTGATGCCCGGTGCCACCCCGAGTTTGGCCCGGATCGCTTCCTTCACGTCGTCGACGGTGGCCAGCGAATCGACGTGGGTAACCAGGACCTCTCCCATGTCTGTGAGTACTCGAGCTACTCCCATGTCTCCAAGGACGCCCTGAATCTTAGAAGCAAGCGCCTCGCTGTCGGCGGTCCGTTTGATGGGGACGCGAAGGTGGCCTTGAGCCGTACGTCGACCCATCCCAATGTCCGTGCGGACCTCCTCCAGTTCCGAATCCGTTCGCAGCTTCAGGTATACCTGCGTCCAGGTTACTCCCTCAGCCGGTGCGACTTCAATAGTGTCCGGACGCACACTGCGTCGCGTCGGACGACGATGTAGCTGCTGCTGTTGTTGTTGTCGCGGCTGCTGCTGATGATGTGGCTGCTGCTGGTTGCGGTTATGCAACAGCTGGCCCTTCAGCTGCCACTGCTGCTGCTGACGCTGCTGCTGCGGTTGGCGCATTTGCGGAGGGCGATAAGACCCCCCCTGCTGCGTTTGTTGCCGCTGCTGCTGCTGTTGCTGCTGTTGCTGCCGCTGCTGCTGCTCCTGCCGTTGCTGCTGGGCCGGCTGCTGGCGTGCCGGCTTACGGCGCACCACCTCGGCCCAGGAGCCGCCTTCCTGGTCCGGAGACGGCAACACCGTAGCCGTCACCGCACCCACTGCCTGCTTCTGCCGCTGCTGTTGCTGCTGCTGCTGCTGCTGCTGTTGCTGCTGTACAGACACTAGCTGTGCCAGCAGACCATTCGACGCCTCGCGTTCCCTGCGGTTCTCCTCCCGCAGGTACTGCACCTCCTGGCGATGGCTCTCCTGCATCGCCGCGAGGTCTTTGCGGAACTGCTCCGCCTGTTCCGTCAATTGTGCGCGGAGGAGGGCCAGCTGGTCCTCCAAGCGCTCAATAAGCCTCTCCATCTGCACTGTCGACGCTGTTGCTGTGGCCGTGCCAACTCCACTCATGCGAGCAGCACCTCTCGTGGCTGTGGTCTGCCTTTCCATGACTTTGCTCAGCACTACGACTGGCTTCGAGCCCACCGGTGCTCGGCTGTCCGTCGATGCTGCCCTTGACCGCAAATTCGATGCCATGGTTGAGTTTGGTGTTCCCCCAGGATGGGGGTAGGGGTGGGTGGAAAGTGGGCGGAGTGTGACGACTCGACGCCCCTCCTTCAGACCTTTCCAACGATACCCCTCACTGGTGTCCTACTGCAAAAACCAGCTCACAAAAGTGGTTTTTCCTTCCGGGGTGGAAGGGGGTGAGTAGCGGGTCAGCGGGGTGGACACCATCGGACGCCCAATCCGACGACCTTTCTCCCGATACCCCGCACGTGTCTCTAGCACAAAGGACGCTCGAGTTATTGCAGATTGAAAGTCCGATAACTCGGTTTTGGAGTTCGATAACTTTTATCAAACTACTTATCGAACTTTTCGAAACGCTATAACTCCACGAAGTTACGACACATTCACACGTCCGAGGTCTCTATCGACGGGAATTTTTATCGTCCGTCGAATCGCGTTTGTACTAAAACCCGGTTTAGTACAAAAATTTTGCACAATGTACTAAAACCACTGCCACTTCCGGTATGACACACGCACACGCACAAATTTGGTGTCTGTGGATGCGTCTTGCAAAGACGCGTCCGTTGACGTATCGCTCGAGAGAATCCAGTCACTATTCTATTTTTAAACGCGGAAAAACTGGTGCACGAAAAAGTCCCCCCCCTTTGCAGGTAGGGGGGTGAAACTTGGGTGGAGGGTGCACAACCAAAATCGAAGGTCGGCTACGTGAAATCAAAACCCTAGCTCAAACGGTTCGCCCGTTATTCGCGATTTCCTGATCTCAGCCTTCTTACACACACAAGGTGCCCCCACATAGAGCCACGCGCGTGCGTAATGTTGCCTCCACACGCCGATGAAAATGGCACTAGATCTCCGATTTTGCACGCTTATAACTCCGCGAGTATTTGTTGCACAGAAACGGTAGACCACTCTATCGAATCGCACAGTTCTCAATTAAAGTTCTGCAGTACTTTTAACGCGATTCACGCACTTCTGGGGGGGCAAAAGAGCCGTACACTGCAAAAGCGCCAGTAGTTTTTTTAGTTTTTTCACTGCTACTTCCGGTGTAGCTCACGCACACGCACAAATTTGGTGTCTGTGGATGCGTCTCGCGAAGACGCGTCCGTTGACATATCGCTCGAGAAAATCCAGTCACTATTCGATTTTTAAACGCGGAAAAACTGGTGCACGAAAAAGTCCCCCCCCTTTGCAGGTAGGGGGGTGAAACTTGGGTGGGGGGTGCACAACCAAAATCGAAGGTCGGCTACGTGAAATCAAAACCCTAGCTCAAACGGTTCGCCCGTTATTCGCGATTTCCTGATCTCAGCCTTCTTACACACACAAGGTGCCCCCACATAGAGCCACGCGCGTGCGAAATGTTGTGCCGTACCGCCACGTGCCGATGAAAATGACACTAGACCTCCGATTTTGCACGCTTATAACTCCGCGAGTATTTGTCGCACAGAAACGGTAGACCACTCTATCGAATCGCGCAGTTCTCAGTTGAAGTTCTGCAATACTTTTAACGCGATTCACGCACTTCTGGGGGGGCAAAAGAGCCGTACACTGCAAAAGCGCCAGTAGTTTTTTTAGTTTTTCCACTGCTACTTCCGGTGTAGCTCACGCACACGCACAAATTTGGTGTCTGTGGATACGTCTCGCGAAGACGCGTCCGTTGACGTATCGTTCGAAAGAATCCAGTCACTATTCGATTTTTAAACGCGGAAAAACTGGTGCACGAAAAAGTCCCCCCCCTTTGCAGGTAGGGGGGTGAAACTTGGGTGGAGGGTGCACAACCAAAATCGAAGGTCGGCTACGTGAAATCAAAACCCTAGCTCAAACGGTTCGCCCGTTATTCGCGATTTCCTGATCTCAGCCTTCTTACACACACAAGGTGCCCCCACATAGAGCCACGCGCGTGCGTAATGTTGCCTCCACGCGCCGATGAAAATGGCACTGGTCCTCCGATTTTGCACGCTTATAACTCCGCGAGTATTTGTTGCACAGAAACGGTAGACCACTCTATCGAATCGCACAGTTCTCAATTAAAGTTCTGCAATACTTTTAACGCGATTCACGCACTTCTAGGGGGGCAAAAGAGCCGTACACTGCAAAAGCGCCAGTAGTTTTTTTAGTTTTTTCACTGCTACTTCCGGTGTAGCTCACGCACACGCACAAATTTGGTGTCTGTGGATGCGTCTCGCGAAGACGCGTCCGTTGACGTATCGCTCGAGAAAATCCAGTCACTATTCGATTTTGAAACGCGGAAAAACTGGTGCACGAAAAAGTCCCCCCCCTTTGCAGGTAGGGGGGTGAAACTTGGGTGGAGGGTGCACAACCAAAATCGAAGGTCGGCTACGTGAAATCAAAACCCTAGCTCAAACGGTTCGCCCGTTATTCGCGATTTCCTGATCTCAGCCTTCTTACACACACAAGGTGCCCCCACATAGAGCCACGCGCGTGCGAAATGTTGTGCCGTACCGCCACGTGCCGATGAAAATGACACTAGACCTCCGATTTTGCACGCTTATAACTCCGCGAGTATTTGTCGCACAGAAACGGTAGACCACTCTATCGAATCGCGCAGTTCTCAGTTAAAGTTCTGCAGTACTTTTAACGCGATTCACGCACTTCTGGGGGGGCAAAAGAGCCGTACACTGCAAAAGCGCCAGTAGTTTTTTTAGTTTTTTCACTGCTACTTCCGGTGTAGCTCACGCACACGCACAAATTTGGTGTCTGTGGATGCGTCTCGCAAAGACGCGTGCGTTGACATATCGCTCGAGAAAATCCAGTCACTATTCGATTTTTAAACGCGGAAAAACTGGTGCACGAAAAAGTCCCCCCCCTTTGCTGGTAGGGGGGTGAAACTTGGGTGGAGGGTGCACAACCAAAATCGAAGGTCGGCTACGTGAAATCAAAACCCTAGCTCAAACGGTTCGCCCGTTATTCGCGATTTCCTGATCTCAGCCTTCTTACACACACAAGGTGCCCCCACATAGAGCCACGCGCGTGCGAAATGTTGTGCCGTACCGCCACGTGCCGATGAAAATGACACTAGACCTCCGATTTTGCACGCTTATAACTCCGCGAGTATTTGTCGCACAGAAACAGTAGACCACTCTATCGAATCGCGCAGTTCTCAGTTGAAGTTCTGCAATACTTTTAACGCGATTCACGCACTTCTGGGGGGGCAAAAGAGCCGTACACTGCAAAAGCGCCAGTAGTTTTTTTAGTTTTTTCACTGCTACTTCCGGTATGACACACGCACACGCACAAATTTGGTGTCTGTGGATGCGTCTCGCGAAGACGCGTCCGTTGACGTATCGTTCGAAGCAATCCAAGCACTGACCACCTTAAAATAGCCGAAAAACTGGTGCACGAAAAAGTCCCCCCCCTTTGTAGGTAGGGGGGTGAAACTTGGGTGGAAGGTCCGCAACCAGAATCGGGGGTCGGCTACGTGAAATCAATGTCCTAGCTGGCCGTCCGGGGTCAATATCACACTTTATTCGCTTTACACCTTACACACACACACAATGCTTAGCGGGAGCAGCACTGAAGCACGTCCGTTCGCCTCGAAGTGTGGATCGCAACTACAGGGATAACTGGCTTGTGGCCGCCAAGCGTTCATAGCGACGTGGCTTTTTGATCCTTCGATGTCGGCTCTTCCTATCATTGTGAAGCAAAATTCACCAAGCGTAGGATTGTTCACCCTTTCAAGGGAACGTGAGCTGGGTTTAGACCGTCGTGAGACAGGTTAGTTTTACCCTACTGGTGTGTGCTGTTTGCCGCTATCTTAACGGAATTCCTGTGCAGTACGAGAGGAACCACAGGTACGGACCACTGGCTCAATACTAGTTCGACCGGACTTTGGTATGACGCTACGTCCGCTGGATTATGCCTGAACGCCTCTAAGGTCGTATCCAATCCGAGCTGATAGCGCTTCTCAAACCCATTAGGTGATCGGAAGCTAGCGGGCTTAACAACCCTCCGAGATCCGTCGGTGCTGCCCCGCGCACACTGACGTCTCATCCCCGCTATAGCACTAGACTGAGCCGCAACGGGCGGGAGCACGCTGCACGTGGAAGTACCTTACCACAGGGAACCCTGGTGGCTGTGTTTCCGTCGACCGTGGATACAACTAGTTTCGACACCTTCGACCGCCCGCAAACGACGGGACTACAGGCTGGGAGCTGCGAGTTGTAGAGATGCGTTCGCATCGATCCTCTCAGGCGACCC
>NW_026453606.1:15000-17500 GCF_943734755.1 Anopheles moucheti | reverse complement strand
GATTTTCGTTTCACTTTTCATACTCAGGGGAGTCTAAAATTGATGTTTTGAGTCACCGTGAAAAAAAAATTTTTTTGACCCGAGCTTGTGTCGGCGACCCAAAATCGACGCACTTGGGAAATATGTTCTAGCAGGGGCCCTCCCATACAAAAATTTTTTCCTCTCAAAAATGATTTTCGTTTCACTTTTCATACTCAGGGGAGTCTAAAATTGATGTTTTGAGTCACCGTGAAAAAAAAATTTTTTTGACCCGAGCTTGTGTCGGCGACCCAAAATCGACGCACTTGGGAAATATGTTCTAGCAGGGGCCCTCCCATACAAAAATTTTTTCTTCTCAAAAATGATTTTCGTTTCACTTTTCATACTCAGGGGAGTCTAAAATTGATGTTTTGAGTCACCGTGAAAAAAAAATTTTTTTGACCCGAGCTTGTGTCGGCGACCCAAAATCGACGCACTTGGGAAATATGTTCTAGCAGGGGCCCTCCCATACAAAAATTTTTTCCTCTCAAAAATGATTTTCGTTTCACTTTTCATACTCAGGGGAGTCTAAAATTGATGTTTTGAGTCACCGTGAAAAAAAAATTTTTTTGACCCGAGCTTGTGTCGGCGACCCAAAATCGACGCACTTGGGAAATATGTTCTAGCAGGGGCCCTCCCATACAAATTTTTTTCTTCTCAAAAATGATTTTCGTTTCACTTTTCATACTCAGGGGAGTCTAAAATTGATGTTTTGAGTCACCGTGAAAAAAAAATTTTTTTGACCCGAGCTTGTGTCGGCGACCCAAAATCGACGCACTTGGGAAAAATGTTCTAGCAGGGGCCCTCCCATACAAAAATTTTTTCTTCTCAAAAATGATTTTCGTTTCACTTTTCATACTCAGGGGAGTCTAAAATTGATGTTTTGAGTCACCGTGAAAAAAAAAATTTTTTGACCCGAGCTTGTGACGGCGACCCAAAATCGACGCACTTGGGAAAAATGTTCTAGCAGGGGCCCTCCCATACAAAAATTTTTTCTTCTCAAAAATGATTTTCGTTTCACTTTTCATACTCAGGGGAGTCTAAAATTGATGTTTTGAGTCACCGTGAAAAAAAAATTTTTTTGACCCGAGCTTGTGTCGGCGACCCAAAATCGACGCACTTGGGAAATATGTTCTAGCAGGGGCCCTCCCATACAAAAATTTTTTCCTCTCAAAAATGATTTTCGTTTCACTTTTCATACTCAGGGGAGTCTAAAATTGATGTTTTGAGTCACCGTGAAAAAAAAATTTTTTTGACCCGAGCTTGTGTCGGCGACCCAAAATCGACGCACTTGGGAAATATGTTCTAGCAGGGGCCCTCCCATACAAAAATTTTTTCCTCTCAAAAATGATTTTCGTTTCACTTTTCATACTCAGGGGAGTCTAAAATTGATGTTTTGAGTCACCGTGAAAAAAAAATTTTTTTGACCCGAGCTTGTGTCGGCGACCCAAAATCGACGCACTTGGGAAATATGTTCTAGCAGGGGCCCTCCCATACAAAAATTTTTTCTTCTCAAAAATGATTTTCGTTTCACTTTTCATACTCAGGGGAGTCTAAAATTGATGTTTTGAGTCACCGTGAAAAAAAAATTTTTTTGACCCGAGCTTGTGTCGGCGACCCAAAATCGACGCACTTGGGAAATATGTTCTAGCAGGGGCCCTCCCATACAAATTTTTTTCTTCTCAAAAATGATTTTCGTTTCACTTTTCATACTCAGGGGAGTCTAAAATTGATGTTTTGAGTCACCGTGAAAAAAAAATTTTTTTGACCCGAGCTTGTGTCGGCGACCCAAAATCGACGCACTTGGGAAATATGTTCTAGCAGGGGCCCTCCCATACAAAAATTTTTTCTTCTCAAAAATGATTTTCGTTTCACTTTTCATACTCAGGGGAGTCTAAAATTGATGTTTTGAGTCACCGTGAAAAAAAAATTTTTTTGACCCGAGCTTGTGTCGGCGACCCAAAATCGACGCACTTGGGAAATATGTTCTAGCAGGGGCCCTCCCATACAAAAATTTTTTCCTCTCAAAAATGATTTTCGTTTCACTTTTCATACTCAGGGGAGTCTAAAATTGATGTTTTGAGTCACCGTGAAAAAAAAATTTTTTTGACCCGAGCTTGTGTCGGCGACCCAAAATCGACGCACTTGGGAAATATGTTCTAGCAGGGGCCCTCCCATACAAAAATTTTTTCTTCTCAAAAATGATTTTCGTTTCACTTTTCATACTCAGGGGAGTCTAAAATTGATGTTTTGAGTCACCGTGAAAAAAAAATTTTTTTGACCCGAGCTTGTGTCGGCGACCCAAAATCGACGCACTTGGGAAATATGTTCTAGCAGGGGCCCTCCCATACAAATTTTTTTCTTCTCAAAAATGATTTTCGTTTCACTTTTCATACTCAGGGGAGTCTAAAATTGATGTTTTGAGTCACCGTGAAAAAAAAATTTTTTTGACCCGAGCTTGTGTCGGCGACCCAAAATCGAC
>NW_026453606.1:2500-5000 GCF_943734755.1 Anopheles moucheti | reverse complement strand
GGCAATTTACGGGCTTTTTGGTGCGAATTACGGGCTTTTTGGTGCGACTTATGGGCTTGATAGGGCAATTTACGGGCTTTTTGGTGCGACTTACGGGCCTGATAGTGCGACTTAAGGGCCTGATAGTGCGACTAACGGGCTTTGATAGTGCGACCAACGGGCTTGATAGTGCGACCTATGGGCTTGATAGTGCGACTAACGGGCTTGATAGTGCGACTTATGGGCTTGATAGTGCGACTTATGGGCTTGATAGTGCGACTTACGGGCTTGCTTTTCCATGTTTTTCGCATCGAGCTTCGGTTCGTTTCGAATAATTTTGTCCATGTTTTTCGTTTGCTACGAGAGGTTCGGTTCGTTTTCAGTTATCCCTGTGTTCATGGTTTTCGTGTGCTTCGAGAGGTGTGGTCCGTGTTTTTGAGTACTCTTGTCCATGATTCTCGTGTGCTTCTAGAGGTTTGGTCCGATTTTCAGTACTCTTGTCCATGCTTTCACATGCTCTGATAGGTAGGTTCGTTCTCAGTTATCCCTGTGTTCATGGTTTTCGTGTGCTTCCATAGGTTTGGTCCGTGTTTTTGAGTACTCTTGTCCATGATTTTCGTGTGCTTCTAGAGGTTTGGTCCGATTTTCAGTACTCTTGTCCATGACTTTCGTTTGCTTCGATTCGTTCACTCTATTACTCTTGTCTGTGGTTTTCGTTTGCTTCGATTCGTTCACTCTTATTACTCTTGTCTTTGGTTTTCGTTTGCTTCGATTCGTTCACTCCATTACTCTTGTCTGTGGTTTTCGTTTGCTTCGATTCGTTCAGTCCATTACCCTTGTTTGCGGTTTTCGTTTGCTTCGATTCGTTCAGTCCATTACTCTTGTATGTGATTTTCGTTTGCTTCGAGTCGTTCAGTCCATTACCCTTGTCTATGATTTTCGTTTGCTTCGAGTCGTTCAGTCCAATACTTACCTTTGTCTATGATTTTCGCTCTAGCCCAGTCGCCCTGCGCTCTGGAAATCACATTCCAACTCTATCACCGATAGTGCTCACACCTTGGAAACCACATTTCACCCGGGGAACCTTAGGGTGGATTTTGAGCCTTTCGGGATTGCGAAACCATCATTTAACACTCTAAACTTAATTTCCGCAATCCCAGACGCACTTTCCATATGGTCTCCAAAAATGCGTGTGAGCTGACCTGGTCCCTTATAATAGGCAATGAACACGATTTTGGCAAAATATTTTTTTCAAAATTTTTTGACTCACCGGGTAAAATCGAATTTACTTGGGAAAAATGTTCTAGCAAGGGCCCTCCCATACAAATTTTTTTCTTCTCAAAAATGATTTTCGTTTCACTTTTCATACTCAGGGGAGTCTAAAATTGATGTTTTGAGTCACCGTGAAAAAAAAATTTTTTTGACCCGAGCTTGTGTCGGCGACCCAAAATCGACGCACTTGGGAAAAATGTTCTAGCAGGGGCCCTCCCATACAAAAATTTTTTCTTCTCAAAAATGATTTTCGTTTCACTTTTCATACTCAGGGGAGTCTAAAATTGATGTTTTGAGTCACCGAGAAAAAAAAATTTTTTTGACCCGAGCTTGTGTCGGCGACCCAAAAATCGACGCACTTGGGAAATATGTTCTAGCAGGGGCCCTCCCATACAAAAATTTTTTCTTCTCAAAAATGATTTTCGTTTCACTTTTCATACTCAGGGGAGTCTAAAATTGATGTTTTGAGTCACCGAGAAAAAAAAATTTTTTTGACCCGAGCTTGTGTCGGCGACCCAAAAATCGACGCACTTGGGAAATATGTTCTAGCAGGGCCCTCCCATACAAAAATTTTTTCTTCTCAAAAATGATTTTCGTTTCACTTTTCATACTCAGGGGAGTCTAAAATTGATGTTTTGAGTCACCGTGAAAAAAAAATTTTTTTGACCCGAGCTTGTGTCGGCGACCCAAAATCGACGCACTTGGGAAATATGTTCTAGCAGGGGCCCTCCCATACAAAAATTTTTTCTTCTCAAAAATGATTTTCGTTTCACTTTTCATACTCAGGGGAGTCTAAAATTGATGTTTTGAGTCACCGTGAAAAAAAAATTTTTTTGACCCGAGCTTGTGTCGGCGACCCAAAATCGACGCACTTGGGAAAAATGTTCTAGCAGGGGCCCTCCCATACAAAAATTTTTTTTTGACTCACCGGGTAAAATGGTCGCACTTGGTAAAAATGTTCTAGCAGGGGCCCTCCCATACAAAATTTTTTTCTTTTCAAAAATGATTTTCGTTTCACTTTTCATACTCAGGGAAGTCTAATATTGAAGTTTTGAGTCACCGTGAAAAAAATTTTTTTTTGACTCACTGGGTAAAATGGTCGCACTTGGGAAAAATGTTCTAGCAGGGGCCCTCCCATACAAAAAATTTTAATTTCTCAAATCGATCCGTGGTTTCACTTTTCATACTCTAGGGCCCATTTGCTTCAACTTTGGAAAAAATTTTCGATGATGAAAAATTTTCACCTTCG
>NW_026453605.1:7500-15000 GCF_943734755.1 Anopheles moucheti | reverse complement strand
GATCTCCGTCTTAGCCGGAGCAAGATGCAGGTGACGCTCTGCCATCCACGTGCCAATCATCTGGATCGCCAGCTGCGCAAGATCAGCCGCTTCCTGCGGCGTCGTGCCGCCCGCCAGCACCACCAGGTCGTCCGCGAACCCAATCGCCTCAACGCCGTCTGGGAACGCCAGCCGCAGGACTCCGTCGTACATTGTGTTCCACAATGTGGGACCGACAATGGAGCCCTGCGGTACGCCAGCCGACACCTTCCTGCGCACCGGTCCTTCACTGGTCTCGTAGACCAGCTCGCGCTCGGAGAAGTAGCTGCGCAAAATTCTCCTCAACGCTGCAGGAACGCGTTTCTCCTCCAGAGCCGTGGCGATCGCCCTCCAGCTCGCCGTGTTAAAAGCGTTCTGGACATCCAGTGCTGCCACCACCAGACACCGTGGATCGCGTCCGTTCGTCCGGTGGAATGTGCGCGCAAACTCGCCCCGCTCGACGACCCGCTGGATGGCCTGGACCGTCGACCTCCCGCGACGAAAGCCATATTGCTCCGGCGACAGTTGAGGGGCACTGCTGTCCTCCAAATGATCATTGAGGCGGTCCAAGACACACCTCTCAAACATTTTCGGGACTGCTCCCTCAAGGAGCAGCGGACGACTCGCCGCAGGATCGCCCGGTGGCTTGCCCGGCTTGGGCACCAGGACTAGCCGCGCCTCCTTCCATTCCTTCGGGAACTCGCCTCGCTCCAACAAATCATTGAACACCCGGGCGAACGTCGCCGGGTGCTCTCTGATTGCGGCCTTTACCGCGACGTTCGGGATCCCGTCCAGACCCGGAGCCTTTGTCAGAGCCATCCTGTCGGCCATCGCCAGGATCTCTGCTTCTGTGACGGGTCGTAGGGCCTCCTCGTCGTCCGTCCGCTCGATGACTGGCCACTCGAAGGCGGGATGAGCCGGGAAGAGCGCGTCAACGATTGGCTCTAATACCGCTCGGTCGGTCTCCTGCGGTGTTCGGCCACGCAGCTTGGCCATCACCACCTGGTACCCGAGACCAAACACGTCGCTGTCGACTGCGTCAATCAGCTCCTGCAGCTTCCCGCTCCGGCTCTCCTGGATCGCTCGCTGCAGCTGTCGTCGCAGGTCGTGAAGGCGAGCGGTCGCCACGTCGCGGTCCGCCGAACCTGTGGCAGCACTAAGCCTCTCCTCGGCAAGTTCACACTCCCGACGCAAGTCGCCCAGCTCCGGGGTCCACCAATACAGCCGAGGCTGTTGATGCTGCTTCGGCCTGCCTACCCTCTCCATGATGGCGTCGCAAGCGAGGGTCAATGCTCCGACCAGCGCCTCGGACGTATCAGCTTCTGCGAAGCGACAGTCGACGAGGGCGGTCTTGTAGTCCTCGCTGCGGAAGAGGGAGGTCTTCCAGCGAATCCCGGCATGCGTCGCGATAGCCCCGCTCCCGTGCGTCTGCGATGGCTGATGCTGCTGCCGCTGTCCCTGCCGACCCGGCACACCGACGGAATACTCCACGTAACGATGGTCGCTGTGGGTGAAGGTGGAACTCACCCTCCAGGTCCCAGGCAAGGCGATCGAGGTGCTTGCGAACGAGACGTCCACGATGCTTTCGCGCGCAACCCCGTTGCCCATGAAGGTGGGTACGTTGCCGCGGTTGACAACATCGAGCTGCAGATGCTGCACCGTCCCCATGAGCGAGTGGCCCCTGGATGTTGTGCGGGGACATCCCCACTCCTGGCTCCACGCGTTGAAATCACCGGCAAGCACGATGTGCTGGTGACCAACCAACGCCATCTCCACCGCCTCGAGATAGGCGCCAAAGTCCGCTGGCCCGATGTTCGGCGAAACGTAACAGCTGGCAAAGGTGACACCTGCCACTGTGGCCACCACCAGCCCGGGATGGACACTACCCCACAGGCGTTGGATAGGGTAAGCCCCGGTGGCGACCACTGCCACACTCTGCGCCTCATCCACCGCCCATCTGCCGTTATCCCGAGGCGGCTTGTACAGCTCGCAGGCAATGACGACGTCCACCCGCTGCTCCCGTGCCGTCTGTAGCATCAGGTCCTGCGCTACCCGGCTGCGCCCGAGGTTGACCTGCAGGACCTTTAGGCCCGGGTGCAGGACGGATGTCCTACCCGGTGAGGGCCCCTGCATACCGCACAGCAGACCGCTTCCGTGCATGTCCGAGCCAGATGGCCCGGTTGGCCGCAACGGATGCAGTGCGTCGACCGGTCTGTCCCGCTCTTGCACTGGTGCCGGAGGTGTCCGTGCTCCAGGCACCTGAAGCACCGCAGCTGTCCCCGAGTCGGTGGTGCCAATCGCGTCGCCAGGCACGAGGTGTGCAACACTCGCACTCGCTGCTGGTGCACCCGCTCCGCCGCCTTCACAGACATCCGCACGTACGCTGTCTGCGTGCCGTTCCACGCCTTTACCAGGTGCACGGCGGATTCGCTCACCGTCTCCGAGCTGGACTCCTTCACCGCCGTCGCCACATCCGTCGCCACCGCTAAAGGGTCCACCTCATCTAGGCGGACCTCCACCGTCTCCGTCACCAAACGGGTGGTGGCCGGAGCTGCTGCCTGCGCGCAAACCTGCTGCACGCGTTGCAGAATTTCCTCTGCGTTTGCACCATCCTGCAGGTCCATCACCAGCCGGTCCCGCGTTGTGCGTCGTCCAACGCCTAGTTTGGCCTGGTCTTCGGCCAACGACGGAGCACTACGGATCAGCTGGTAAACATCCGTCCATGACTGACCCTCGCCTGGGGCTACCTCGATGGCGTCCAGCTTTTTCTTCGCCAGCTGCTTGCGTGGCTCAGATTGCGGACGCGGCATGACCTGCTGCTGCACCACGGACCGCTGTGGCAGAGGCCGTTGCGGCTGTTGTCGTTGCTGCGGTTGCTGCCGCTGCTGTTGCTGCTGCCGTTGCGGAAGCTGTGGCCACTGTTGCTGCCGCTGTTGCTCAGCCGTCTGCTGACGTGGCGGCTTACGACGCACCACCTCAACCCAGGAGCCGCCATCCGTCGTCTGAGGTGGCTTGCTCGTAGCCACCACCGCGTCCTGCTGATATCCACGCTGCTGCGTGCTCTGCTGCGTAGCCCGCTCCAGCTGCTGCTGCACAGTAGTTGGCTGCTGGTTCTGCCCGACGGTCTGTGCCACCAGCGCCGTCAACAACTCCCGCTCCTTCCGGAGCTCCTCGCGCAGCTGCTGATTGTCAGCAACCAGCCGCTCCTCCCGCTGCCGAGCCTCCAGACGCGCCTCGCGGAGGTCTTGCCGAGCCTGCTCAGCTGCCGCCTCCATCTGAACTCGCAGGAGCGTTACCTGCTCCTCCAGCTTTTTGACGACCGCAAGCAACGTCTCGCTGTCGAGTTTCGCCTCGCTAATGATGCGTCGCACCTCGCTCGACGGAGAACCTCCAGTGCCAGTCACCAACCTGGCCGCATACTTGCTGGAGCTCGTGGCTCCACTAACAGCCACACCCTCCATCACCGGCGTTAGCGGGACAGTGAGCCGCTTGCCCGCGCTCATGGCCGATCTGCTCCTGGTGGTGGCTGCGCTCGGTTCGTCAACCGAGAGTGTTCGCGCCCTTAAGCCCCTGTCCATGGCCCTGTGAAGGCCAGCCTATCAAGGTTTTTATTTATTGTTATATTTGCTCTAAAACCAAAAATAAATATTAGTTTCGGAAAACAAATATTTAAAACCAATAAATATTTTGCCCGGGTTCGCCTCCTTATCCAGCGTTGAGATCACCGCCTGTCAGTATGCAACCCGCATACACCGACCCGGGTTGCCCGCTGGTACCGACGTTGAAATCTCCCAAGCGCACGGGTTGTTGTCGCCGCTACCGCTGAATCCGCTATCGTCCACCAGGTGACGCCACTGATGAAGTCTCCCGTTAGTTCCGATAGATGGCGCTGCCCCGTGTCTCGGCTAAGGCGAAAGCTCGGAGCCGAAAGCTTTGCCAATGACGCCGATGACGTCAGCACAAACGTCAACACGTCAACACGTACACACGCGACGATCCACCTGACGCCGCTCTGCCGCTGTTTTTCACGCACTTTTTTCTCAGTTTTGTGGCGTTTTCCACACTGCCACCGTCCGGAAAATTGTTCTTCGGCGTCGCCACTACGTAATAAACGTGCCACTTGATGTTTTTGTCGTCCCTTTCGCGAATAAATAGCACTTGTTTGTTCCCATACAAAATGTATGGGAGAGATTTATATCGCTTTTATCAGGCGAGCATCGTCCTGTTTTGTTATTTTTCCACCATTAAAAGGTAAAAGGCACTAAAACTCAATGTTTATAACACTTTTTAGCCCTTTTTTCGCAATTTTACACCCTGATTTTCGTATTTTAACACGAGCGACACAGAGGCACGTCCTAACACCGTGAATGACAGCTACGCACACACACAGGGATAACTGGCTTGTGGCCGCCAAGCGTTCATAGCGACGTGGCTTTTTGATCCTTCGATGTCGGCTCTTCCTATCATTGTGAAGCAAAATTCACCAAGCGTAGGATTGTTCACCCTTTCAAGGGAACGTGAGCTGGGTTTAGACCGTCGTGAGACAGGTTAGTTTTACCCTACTGGTGTGTGCTGTTTGCCGCTATCTTAACGGAATTCCTGTGCAGTACGAGAGGAACCACAGGTACGGACCACTGGCTCAATACTAGTTCGACCGGACTTTGGTATGACGCTACGTCCGCTGGATTATGCCTGAACGCCTCTAAGGTCGTATCCAATCCGAGCTGATAGCGCTTCTCAAACCCATTAGGTGATCGGAAGCTAGCGGGCTTAACAACCCTCCGAGATCCGTCGGTGCTGCCCCGCGCACACTGACGTCTCATCCCCGCTATAGCACTAGACTGAGCCGCAACGGGCGGGAGCACGCTGCACGTGGAAGTACCTTACCACAGGGAACCCTGGTGGCTGTGTTTCCGTCGACCGTGGATACAACTAGTTTCGACACCTTCGACCGCCCGCAAACGACGGGACTACAGGCTGGGAGCTGCGAGTTGTAGAGATGCGTTCGCATCGATCCTCTCAGGCGACCCATGCTTGCTGGTGCTCGCGTTCACTTTGGGAATGGAGTGTTCGCGAGAGTGATTGTTGTGTTGTGTGTGTACAGTTGGTGCTTGCGTGCACTCCCATAGTGGAGTGTTCGCGAGCTTAAAACGCTAAGTCCCGATTAATACTCTCCTCGCAACATTATGTGCGTGGCTCCACGCCAAGTGGGATTAGCGGTGCGAAACGCGATTGGTAAAGTCGATGGTGATGTGCGTACCAACAGGCGATTTGTTAAGTCAAATGCGATCTGTGGTGCAACAGGCAATGTGTGTTTATTATCAGGTGTTGTTGGAAGTCAATACGATTTGACTTTCAAAAATTTTTCTAAGTCCCGATTTTTTTTCTCGTCGAGTAACTACAATGCACTATTTCTATCGCAGCGGACTTGCGGTTCATGGCCTTAATGATCGCGAACGAACACGTATTCGCAAAAAAATTTTTGTATGAAAAAGTCACCACTTGGGTACCTCCATACAAAAGTACCAAGTTCGGGTCGAGTGGTCGATGGACGTCGAAGGTGAAAATTTTTCATCATCGAAAATTTTTTCCAAAGTTGAAGCAAATGGGCCCTAGAGTATGAAAAGTGAAACCACGGATCGATATGAGAAATAAAAATTTTTGTATGAAAAAGTCACTACTCGGGTACCTCCATACAAAAGTACCAAGTTCGGGTCGAGTGGTCGATGGACGTCGAAGGTGAAAATTTTTCATCATCGAAAATTTTTTCCAAAGTTGAAGCAATTGGGCCCTAGAGTATGAAAAGTGAAACCACGGATCGATATGAGAAATAAAAATTTTTGTATGAAAAAGTCACTACTCGGGTACCTCCATACAAAAGTACCAAGTTCGGGTCGAGTGGTCGATGGACGTCGAAGGCGAAAATTTTTCATCATCGAAAATTTTTTCCAAAGTTGAAGCAAATGGGCCCTAGAGTATGAAAAGTGAAACCACGGATCGATTTGAGAAATAAAAATTTTTGTATGAGAAAGTCACCACTTGGGTACCTCCATACAAAAGTACCAAGTTCGGGTCGAGTGGTCGATGGACGTCGAAGGTGAAAATTTTTCATCATCGAAAATTTTTTCCAAAGTTGAAGCAAATGGGCCCTAGAGTATGAAAAGTGAAACCACGGATCGATTTGAGAAATTAAAATTTTTTGTATGGGAGGGCCCCTGCTAGAACATTTTTCCCAAGTGCGACCATTTTACCCAGTGAGTCAAAAAAAAATTTTTTTCACGGTGACTCAAAACTTCAATATTAGACTTCCCTGAGTATGAAAAGTGAAACGAAAATCATTTTTGAAAAGAAAAAAATTTTGTATGGGAGGGCCCCTGCTAGAACATTTTTACCAAGTGCGACCATTTTACCCGGTGAGTCAAAAAAAAATTTTTGTATGGGAGGGCCCCTGCTAGAACATTTTTCCCAAGTGCGTCGATTTTGGGTCGCCGACACAAGCTCGGGTCAAAAAAATTTTTTTTTCACGGTGACTCAAAACATCAATTTTAGACTCCCCTGAGTATGAAAAGTGAAACGAAAATCATTTTTGAGAAGAAAAAATTTTTGTATGGGAGGGCCCCTGCTAGAACATATTTCCCAAGTGCGTCGATTTTGGGTCGCCGACACAAGCTCGGGTCAAAAAAATTTTTTTTTCACGGTGACTCAAAACATCAATTTTAGACTCCCCTGAGTATGAAAAGTGAAACGAAAATCATTTTTGAGAAGAAAAAAATTTTGTATGGGAGGGCCCCTGCTAGAACATTTTTCCCAAGTGCGTCGATTTTGGGTCGCCGACACAAGCTCGGGTCAAAAAAATTTTTTTTTCACGGTGACTCAAAACATCAATTTTAGACTCCCCTGAGTATGAAAAGTGAAACGAAAATCATTTTTGAGAAGAAAAAATTTTTGTATGGGAGGGCCCCCTGCTAGAACATATTTCCCAAGTGCGTCGATTTTGGGTCGCCGACACAAGCTCGGGTCAAAAAATTTTTTTTTCACGGTGACTCAAAACATCAATTTTAGACTCCCCTGAGTATGAAAAGTGAAACGAAAATCATTTTTGAGAAGAAAAAATTTTTGTATGGGAGGGCCCCTGCTAGAACATTTTTCCCAAGTGCGTCGATTTTTGGGTCGCCGACACAAGCTCGGGTCAAAAAAATTTTTTTTTCTCGGTGACTCAAAACATCAATTTTAGACTCCCCTGAGTATGAAAAGTGAAACGAAAATCATTTTTGAGAAGAAAAAATTTTTGTATGGGAGGGCCCCTGCTAGAACATTTTTCCCAAGTGAGTCGATTTTTGGGTCGCGACACAAGCTCGGGTCAAAAAAAATTTTTTTTTCATGGTGACTCAAAACATCAATTTTAGACTCCCCTGAGTATGAAAAGTGAAACGAAAATCATTTTTGAGAAGAAAAAAATTTGTATGGGAGGGCCCCTGCTAG
>NW_026453604.1:5000-15000 GCF_943734755.1 Anopheles moucheti | reverse complement strand
TTGAGTACTCTTGTCCATGATTTTCGTGTGCTTCTAGAGGTTTGGTCCGATTTTCAGTACTCTTGTCCATGCTTTCACATGCTCTGATAGGTAGGTTCGTTCTCAGTTATCCCTGTGTTCATGGTTTTCGTGTGCTTCGATTCGTTCACTCTATTACTCTTGTCTTTGGTTTTCGTTTGCTTCGATTCGTTCACTCCATTACTCTTGTCTGTGGTTTTTCGTTTGCTTCGATTCGTTCAGTCCATTACTCTTGTATGTGATTTTCGTTTGCTTCGATTCGTTCAGTCCATTACTCTTGTGTGTGGTTTTCGTTTGCTTCGATTCGTTCAGTCCATTACTCTTGTGTGTGGTTTTCGTTTGCTTGGAGTCGTTCAGTCCATTACCCTTGTCTATGATTTTCGTTTGCTTCGAGTCGTTCAGTCCAATACTTACCCTTGTCTATGATTTTCGCTCTAAGCCCAGTCGCCCTGCGCTCTGGAAATCACATTCCAACTCTATCACCGATAGCGCTCACACCTTGGAAACCACATTTCACCCAGGGGACCTTAGGGTGGATTTTGAGCCTTTCGGGATTGCGAAACCATCATTTAACACTCTAAACTTAATTTCCGCAATCCCAGACGCACTTTCCATATGGTCTCCAAAAATGCGTGTGAGCTGACCTGGTCCCTTATAATAGGCAATGAACACGATTTTGGCAAAATATTTTTTTCAAAATTTTTTGACTCACCGGGTAAAATCGAATTTACTTGGGAAAAATGTTCTAGCAGGGGCCCTCCCATACAAATTTTTTTCTTCTCAAAAATGATTTTCGTTTCACTTTTCATACTCAGGGGAGTCTAAAATTGATGTTTTGAGTCACCATGAAAAAAAAATTTTTTTTGACCCGAGCTTGTGTCGCGACCCAAAAATCGACTCACTTGGGAAAAATGTTCTAGCAGGGGCCCTCCCATACAAAAATTTTTTCTTCTCAAAAATGATTTTCGTTTCACTTTTCATACTCAGGGGAGTCTAAAATTGATGTTTTGAGTCACCGTGAAAAAAAAATTTTTTTGACCCGAGCTTGTGTCGGCGACCCAAAATCGACGCACTTGGGAAAAATGTTCTAGCAGGGGCCCTCCCATACAAAAATTTTTTCTTCTCAAAAATGATTTTCGTTTCACTTTTCATACTCAGGGGAGTCTAAAATTGATGTTTTGAGTCACCGTGAAAAAAAAATTTTTTTGACCCGAGCTTGTGTCGGCGACCCAAAATCGACGCACTTGGGAAAAATGTTCTAGCAGGGGCCCTCCCATACAAAAATTTTTTTTTGACTCACCGGGTAAAATGGTCGCACTTGGTAAAAATGTTCTAGCAGGGGCCCTCCCATACAAAATTTTTTTCTTTTCAAAAATGATTTTCGTTTCACTTTTCATACTCAGGGAAGTCTAATATTGAAGTTTTGAGTCACCGTGAAAAAAATTTTTTTTTGACTCACTGGGTAAAATGGTCGCACTTGGGAAAAATGTTCTAGCAGGGGCCCTCCCATACAAAAAATTTTAATTTCTCAAATCGATCCGTGGTTTCACTTTTCATACTCTAGGGCCCATTTGCTTCAACTTTGGAAAAAATTTTCGATGATGAAAAATTTTCACCTTCGACGTCCATCGACCACTCGACCCGAACTTGGTACTTTTGTATGGAGGTACCCAAGTGGTGACTTTCTCATACAAAAATTTTTATTTCTCAAATCGATCCGTGGTTTCACTTTTCATACTCTAGGGCCCATTTGCTTCAACTTTGGAAAAAATTTTCGATGATGAAAAATTTTCGCCTTCGACGTCCATCGACCACTCGACCCGAACTTGGTACTTTTGTATGGAGGTACCCGAGTAGTGACTTTTTCATACAAAAATTTTTATTTCTCATATCGATCCGTGGTTTCACTTTTCATACTCTAGGGCCCAATTGCTTCAACTTTGGAAAAAATTTTCGATGATGAAAAATTTTCACCTTCGACGTCCATCGACCACTCGACCCGAACTTGGTACTTTTGTATGGAGGTACCCGAGTAGTGACTTTTTCATACAAAAATTTTTATTTCTCATATCGATCCGTGGTTTCACTTTTCATACTCTAGGGCCCATTTGCTTCAACTTTGGAAAAAATTTTCGATGATGAAAAATTTTCACCTTCGACGTCCATCGACCACTCGACCCGAACTTGGTACTTTTGTATGGAGGTACCCAAGTGGTGACTTTTTCATACAAAAATTTTTTTGCGAATACGTGTTCGTTCGCGATCATTAAGGCCATGAACCGCAAGTCCGCTGCGATAGAAATAGTGCATTGTAGTTACTCGACGAGAAAAAAAATCGGGACTTAGAAAAATTTTTGAAAGTCAAATCGTATTGACTTCCAACAACACCTGATAATAAACACACATTGCCTGTTGCACCACAGATCGCATTTGACTTAACAAATCGCCTGTTGGTACGCACATCACCATCGACTTTACCAATCGCGTTTCGCACCGCTAATCCCACTTGGCGTGGAGCCACGCACATAATGTTGCGAGGAGAGTATTAATCGGGACTTAGCGTTTTAAGCTCGCGAACACTCCACTATGGGAGTGCACGCAAGCACCAACTGTACACACACAACACAACAATCACTCTCGCGAACACTCCATTCCCAAAGTGAACGCGAGCACCAGCAAGCATGGGTCGCCTGAGAGGATCGATGCGAACGCATCTCTACAACTCGCAGCTCCCAGCCTGTAGTCCCGTCGTTTGCGGGCGGTCGAAGGTGTCGAAACTAGTTGTATCCACGGTCGACGGAAACACAGCCACCAGGGTTCCCTGTGGTAAGGTACTTCCACGTGCAGCGTGCTCCCGCCCGTTGCGGCTCAGTCTAGTGCTATAGCGGGGATGAGACGTCAGTGTGCGCGGGGCAGCACCGACGGATCTCGGAGGGTTGTTAAGCCCGCTAGCTTCCGATCACCTAATGGGTTTGAGAAGCGCTATCAGCTCGGATTGGATACGACCTTAGAGGCGTTCAGGCATAATCCAGCGGACGTAGCGTCATACCAAAGTCCGGTCGAACTAGTATTGAGCCAGTGGTCCGTACCTGTGGTTCCTCTCGTACTGCACAGGAATTCCGTTAAGATAGCGGCAAACAGCACACACCAGTAGGGTAAAACTAACCTGTCTCACGACGGTCTAAACCCAGCTCACGTTCCCTTGAAAGGGTGAACAATCCTACGCTTGGTGAATTTTGCTTCACAATGATAGGAAGAGCCGACATCGAAGGATCAAAAAGCCACGTCGCTATGAACGCTTGGCGGCCACAAGCCAGTTATCCCTGTAGTTGCGATCCACACTTCGAGGCGAACGGACGTGCTTCAGTGCTGCTCCCGCTAAGCATTGTGTGTGTGTGTAAGGTGTAAAGCGAATAAAGTGTGATATTGACCCCGGACGGCCAGCTAGGACATTGATTTCACGTAGCCGACCCCCGATTCTGGTTGCGGACCTTCCACCCAAGTTTCACCCCCCTACCTACAAAGGGGGGGGACTTTTTCGTGCACCAGTTTTTCGGCTATTTTAAGGTGGTCAGTGCTTGGATTGCTTCGAACGATACGTCAACGGACGCGTCTTCGCGAGACGCATCCACAGACACCAAATTTGTGCGTGTGCGTGTGTCATACCGGAAGTAGCAGTGAAAAAACTAAAAAAACTACTGGCGCTTTTGCAGTGTACGGCTCTTTTGCCCCCCCAGAAGTGCGTGAATCGCGTTAAAAGTATTGCAGAACTTCAACTGAGAACTGCGCGATTCGATAGAGTGGTCTACTGTTTCTGTGCGACAAATACTCGCGGAGTTATAAGCGTGCAAAATCGGAGGTCTAGTGTCATTTTCATCGGCACGTGGCGGTACGGCACAACATTTCGCACGCGCGTGGCTCTATGTGGGGGCACCTTGTGTGTGTAAGAAGGCTGAGATCAGGAAATCGCGAATAACGGGCGAACCGTTTGAGCTAGGGTTTTGATTTCACGTAGCCGACCTTCGATTTTGGTTGTGCACCCTCCACCCAAGTTTCACCCCCCTACCAGCAAAGGGGGGGGACTTTTTCGTGCACCAGTTTTTCCGCGTTTAAAAATCGAATAGTGACTGGATTTTCTCGAGCGATATGTCAACGCACGCGTCTTCGCGAGACGCATCCACAGACACCAAATTTGTGCGTGTGCGTGAGCTACACCGGAAGTAGCAGTGAAAAAACTAAAAAAACTACTGGCGCTTTTGCAGTGTACGGCTCTTTTGCCCCCCCAGAAGTGCGTGAATCGCGTTAAAAGTACTGCAGAACTTTAACTGAGAACTGCGCGATTCGATAGAGTGGTCTACCGTTTCTGTGCGACAAATACTCGCGGAGTTATAAGCGTGCAAAATCGGAGGTCTAGTGTCATTTTCATCGGCACGTGGCGGTACGGCACAACATTTCGCACGCGCGTGGCTCTATGTGGGGGCACCTTGTGTGTGTAAGAAGGCTGAGATCAGGAAATCGCGAATAACGGGCGAACCGTTTGAGCTAGGGTTTTGATTTCACGTAGCCGACCTTCGATTTTGGTTGTGCACCCTCCACCCAAGTTTCACCCCCCTACCTGCAAAGGGGGGGGACTTTTTCGTGCACCAGTTTTTCCGCGTTTCAAAATCGAATAGTGACTGGATTTTCTCGAGCGATACGTCAACGGACGCGTCTTCGCGAGACGCATCCACAGACACCAAATTTGTGCGTGTGCGTGAGCTACACCGGAAGTAGCAGTGAAAAAACTAAAAAAACTACTGGCGCTTTTGCAGTGTACGGCTCTTTTGCCCCCCTAGAAGTGCGTGAATCGCGTTAAAAGTATTGCAGAACTTTAATTGAGAACTGTGCGATTCGATAGAGTGGTCTACCGTTTCTGTGCAACAAATACTCGCGGAGTTATAAGCGTGCAAAATCGGAGGACCAGTGCCATTTTCATCGGCGCGTGGAGGCAACATTACGCACGCGCGTGGCTCTATGTGGGGGCACCTTGTGTGTGTAAGAAGGCTGAGATCAGGAAATCGCGAATAACGGGCGAACCGTTTGAGCTAGGGTTTTGATTTCACGTAGCCGACCTTCGATTTTGGTTGTGCACCCTCCACCCAAGTTTCACCCCCCTACCTGCAAAGGGGGGGGACTTTTTCGTGCACCAGTTTTTCCGCGTTTAAAAATCGAATAGTGACTGGATTCTTTCGAACGATACGTCAACGGACGCGTCTTCGCGAGACGTATCCACAGACACCAAATTTGTGCGTGTGCGTGAGCTACACCGGAAGTAGCAGTGGAAAAACTAAAAAAACTACTGGCGCTTTTGCAGTGTACGGCTCTTTTGCCCCCCCAGAAGTGCGTGAATCGCGTTAAAAGTATTGCAGAACTTCAACTGAGAACTGCGCGATTCGATAGAGTGGTCTACTGTTTCTGTGCGACAAATACTCGCGGAGTTATAAGCGTGCAAAATCGGAGGTCTAGTGTCATTTTCATCGGCACGTGGCGGTACGGCACAACATTTCGCACGCGCGTGGCTCTATGTGGGGGCACCTTGTGTGTGTAAGAAGGCTGAGATCAGGAAATCGCGAATAACGGGCGAACCGTTTGAGCTAGGGTTTTGATTTCACGTAGCCGACCTTCGATTTTGGTTGTGCACCCCCCACCCAAGTTTCACCCCCCTACCTGCAAAGGGGGGGGACTTTTTCGTGCACCAGTTTTTCCGCGTTTAAAAATCGAATAGTGACTGGATTTTCTCGAGCGATATGTCAACGGACGCGTCTTCGCGAGACGCATCCACAGACACCAAATTTGTGCGTGTGCGTGAGCTACACCGGAAGTAGCAGTGAAAAAACTAAAAAAACTACTGGCGCTTTTGCAGTGTACGGCTCTTTTGCCCCCCCAGAAGTGCGTGAATCGCGTTAAAAGTACTGCAGAACTTTAATTGAGAACTGTGCGATTCGATAGAGTGGTCTACCGTTTCTGTGCAACAAATACTCGCGGAGTTATAAGCGTGCAAAATCGGAGATCTAGTGCCATTTTCATCGGCGTGTGGAGGCAACATTACGCACGCGCGTGGCTCTATGTGGGGGCACCTTGTGTGTGTAAGAAGGCTGAGATCAGGAAATCGCGAATAACGGGCGAACCGTTTGAGCTAGGGTTTTGATTTCACGTAGCCGACCTTCGATTTTGGTTGTGCACCCTCCACCCAAGTTTCACCCCCCTACCTGCAAAGGGGGGGGACTTTTTCGTGCACCAGTTTTTCCGCGTTTAAAAATAGAATAGTGACTGGATTCTCTCGAGCGATACGTCAACGGACGCGTCTTTGCAAGACGCATCCACAGACACCAAATTTGTGCGTGTGCGTGTGTCATACCGGAAGTGGCAGTGGTTTTAGTACATTGTGCAAAATTTTTGTACTAAACCGGGTTTTAGTACAAACGCGATTCGACGGACGATAAAAATTCCCGTCGATAGAGACCTCGGACGTGTGAATGTGTCGTAACTTCGTGGAGTTATAGCGTTTCGAAAAGTTCGATAAGTAGTTTGATAAAAGTTATCGAACTCCAAAACCGAGTTATCGGACTTTCAATCTGCAATAACTCGAGCGTCCTTTGTGCTAGAGACACGTGCGGGGTATCGGGAGAAAGGTCGTCGGATTGGGCGTCCGATGGTGTCCACCCCGCTGACCCGCTACTCACCCCCTTCCACCCCGGAAGGAAAAACCACTTTTGTGAGCTGGTTTTTGCAGTAGGACACCAGTGAGGGGTATCGTTGGAAAGGTCTGAAGGAGGGGCGTCGAGTCGTCACACTCCGCCCACTTTCCACCCACCCCTACCCCCATCCTGGGGGAACACCAAACTCAACCATGGCATCGAATTTGCGGTCAAGGGCAGCATCGACGGACAGCCGAGCACCGGTGGGCTCGAAGCCAGTCGTAGTGCTGAGCAAAGTCATGGAAAGGCAGACCACAGCCACGAGAGGTGCTGCTCGCATGAGTGGAGTTGGCACGGCCACAGCAACAGCGTCGACAGTGCAGATGGAGAGGCTTATTGAGCGCTTGGAGGACCAGCTGGCCCTCCTCCGCGCACAATTGACGGAACAGGCGGAGCAGTTCCGCAAAGACCTCGCGGCGATGCAGGAGAGCCATCGCCAGGAGGTGCAGTACCTGCGGGAGGAGAACCGCAGGGAACGCGAGGCGTCGAATGGTCTGCTGGCACAGCTAGTGTCTGTACAGCAGCAACAGCAGCAGCAGCAGCAGCAGCAACAGCAGCGGCAGAAGCAGGCAGTGGGTGCGGTGACGGCTACGGTGTTGCCGTCTCCGGACCAGGAAGGCGGCTCCTGGGCCGAGGTGGTGCGCCGTAAGCCGGCACGCCAGCAGCCGGCCCAGCAGCAACGGCAGGAGCAGCAGCAGCGGCAGCAACAGCAGCAACAGCAGCAGCAGCGGCAACAAACGCAGCAGGGGGGGTCTTATCGCCCTCCGCAAATGCGCCAACCGCAGCAGCAGCGTCAGCAGCAGCAGTGGCAGCTGAAGGGCCAGCTGTTGCATAACCGCAACCAGCAGCAGCCACATCATCAGCAGCAGCCGCGACAACAACAACAGCAGCAGCTACATCGTCGTCCGACGCGACGCAGTGTGCGTCCGGACACTATTGAAGTCGCACCGGCTGAGGGAGTAACCTGGACGCAGGTATACCTGAAGCTGCGAACGGATTCGGAACTGGAGGAGGTCCGCACGGACATTGGGATGGGTCGACGTACGGCTCAAGGCCACCTTCGCGTCCCCATCAAACGGACCGCCGACAGCGAGGCGCTTGCTTCTAAGATTCAGGGCGTCCTTGGAGACATGGGAGTAGCTCGAGTACTCACAGACATGGGAGAGGTCCTGGTTACCCACGTCGATTCGCTGGCCACCGTCGACGACGTGAAGGAAGCGATCCGGGCCAAACTCGGGGTGGCACCGGGCATCACCTTCGTCGACGTCTGGGAGCTGAGCGACGGGACGAAACGCGCTCGTGTCCGCCTCCCGCTAGTGAAAGCGCAGCTTTTACACGAGGTGAGGCTGCCACTGTGCCAGTGCATCAGCACGGCACGTGAAGTCCCCCGTCGCCCTGTCAGCCAGCGCCGTTGCTTGCGCTGCTTCGACATCGGCCACATCGTGCGCGACTGTCGGAGCGAGACGGATCACAGTGGGAAGTGCTTCCGCTGTGGCACCGCTGGTCATCTGGCGAAGGATTGCTCCTCGGAGGCTAAGTGCCTCAAGTGTGGTGGCCCGCACAGCATCGGCCACGCAAGTTGTGGACAGCCGCCAGCATCATGCGAGTGAAGCAGCAGCTGCGTGTGTTGCAGGCTAACCTGGGCGGTGGACGCACTGCCCAGGACTTCGTCCTGCAATCCGCTCGGACGGAGCGGATCGACGTGTTGCTGCTCTCGGAGGTGTACCGGCCTCCAGAGAACAACGGAACGTGGTCAGTCGACTCGTCGGGGGGAGTAGCCGTGGTGGCTACCGGAGCGCACCCCATCCAGCGTGTGTGGCGCAGCCCAACGCCTGGATTGGTAGCCGCCCAGATCGGCGGCATTGTGTTTGTTAGCTGCTATGCTCCCCCCCGCCTCACCATCGGCGAGTTCGAGCACTTCCTGGAGGCTCTGGAGCTGGAGGCGCTTCCCCACCCTCACGTCGTCGTAGCAGGCGATTTTAACGCCGGGCACGAGGAGTGGGGAAGCGAACGCAACACAGTGCGGGGCGAGGAGCTGCTGTCCACCATCCAGCAGCTCGGGTTGAGGATTCTCAACCGAGGTACAACCCCAACGTTCGTCGGGAACGGCGTTGCCACTCCCAGTGTTGTCGATGTGTCGTTCGCGAGCGAGTCTATCGCTCGACCCGACACCTGGGCAGTGGCTCCCGACTCGTTGGCGCGGTTTTACACGGCGTCCGACCACCGGTACATCCTCTTCACCGTCGGGCCGTCCTCCTCGCTCCAGCACCACACCGAGCGGCATCAGCAGCGACAGCAGCAGCAGCAGCACCACCATCATCGGCGGCAGCAGCAGCAGCAACATCGACACCAGCGGAGCAACCATCAGCCCATCTCCCATCGCCAGGGCAGGAGATGGAAGGCCTCGCAGTTCTCGGCCGAGGCGTTCCGGGTGGCACTGCGAGCGGCGAGCTTCGAGGAGCGAGCGGTCAGCCAGGAGGGTATGGTCGATGCCATCTTCGAGGCATGCGACGAAACGATGGCGCGGGTCACCACGTCGCATCGTGACCCCCATCGAGCCCTCTTTTGGTGGACACCGGAGCTCACGCGCCTCCGTGAGGAGTGTGCAGCCGCTCGCGACCGGATGGTCGCCACGGTCGACCTGCAAGAGCGCAGCCTTGCAGCAGCGCACCACCGAACTGCGAGGCGGGCGATGGAGAAGGCGATCCGGGCCAGCAAACGGGCAGAGTTTGATAACCTCATCCGACTCGCGGAGGACAATGAGTTCGGGGCAGGTTACCGTGCTGTCATGTCGCGGCTTCGTGGCAGCTACGTGCCACCGGAGACAGACAGGGAGGAGCTGCAGCGCATCTCCGGGGACCTGTTCCCGACTCATCCGCCTGTCGACTGGCCGGCAGAGGAGGACTCCGCGGACGGGCAGTCGCTGACGCCTGTCACCACGAGCGAGCTGCTGGACATCGTGGGGAGCATGGCCAACCGGAAGGCGCCGGGTTTGGACGGGATCCCCAATGCAGCCGTCAGGACAGCGATCAGGGAGTACCCGGAGGTTTTTCGCCGCTTGTACCAGGACTGCCTGGACAGTGGCACGTTTCCTGCGCCGTGGAAGCGACAGCGCCTGGTGTTGCTGCCCAAGCCAGGCAAACCTCCCGGGGAAAGCTCCTCGTACCGGCCGTTGTGCATGCTTGACGCACTCGGCAAGGTGTTGGAGCGCCTGATCCTGTCCCGGCTCAACGTCCACCTCGAGG
>NW_026453603.1:420000-422500 GCF_943734755.1 Anopheles moucheti | reverse complement strand
AAGCTCGGGTCAAAAAAATTTTTTTTTCACGGTGACTCAAAACATCAATTTTAGACTCCCCTGAGTATGAAAAGTGAAACGAAAATCATTTTTGAGAAGAAAAAATTTTTGTATGGGAGGGCCCCTGCTAGAACATATTTCCCAAGTGCGTCGATTTTGGGTCGCCGACACAAGCTCGGGTCAAAAAAATTTTTTTTTCACGGTGACTCAAAACATCAATTTTAGACTCCCCTGAGTATGAAAAGTGAAACGAAAATCATTTTTGAGAAGAAAAAAATTTGTATGGGAGGGCCCCTGCTAGAACATATTTCCCAAGTGCGTCGATTTTGGGTCGCCGACACAAGCTCGGGTCAAAAAAATTTTTTTTTCACGGTGACTCAAAACATCAATTTTAGACTCCCCTGAGTATGAAAAGTGAAACGAAAATCATTTTTGAGAAGAAAAAATTTTTGTATGGGAGGGCCCCTGCTAGAACATATTTCCCAAGTGCGTCGATTTTGGGTCGCCGACACAAGCTCGGGTCAAAAAAATTTTTTTTTCACGGTGACTCAAAACATCAATTTTAGACTCCCCTGAGTATGAAAAGTGAAACGAAAATCATTTTTGAGAGGAAAAAATTTTTGTATGGGAGGGCCCCTGCTAGAACATATTTCCCAAGTGCGTCGATTTTGGGTCGCCGACACAAGCTCGGGTCAAAAAAATTTTTTTTTCACGGTGACTCAAAACATCAATTTTAGACTCCCCTGAGTATGAAAAGTGAAACGAAAATCATTTTTGAGAGGAAAAAATTTTTGTATGGGAGGGCCCCTGCTAGAACATATTTCCCAAGTGCGTCGATTTTGGGTCGCCGACACAAGCTCGGGTCAAAAAAATTTTTTTTTCACGGTGACTCAAAACATCAATTTTAGACTCCCCTGAGTATGAAAAGTGAAACGAAAATCATTTTTGAGAAGAAAAAATTTTTGTATGGGAGGGCCCCTGCTAGAACATTTTTCCCAAGTGCGTCGATTTTGGGTCGCCGTCACAAGCTCGGGTCAAAAAATTTTTTTTTTCACGGTGACTCAAAACATCAATTTTAGACTCCCCTGAGTATGAAAAGTGAAACGAAAATCATTTTTGAGAAGAAAAAATTTTTGTATGGGAGGGCCCCTGCTAGAACATTTTTCCCAAGTGCGTCGATTTTGGGTCGCCGACACAAGCTCGGGTCAAAAAAATTTTTTTTTCACGGTGACTCAAAACATCAATTTTAGACTCCCCTGAGTATGAAAAGTGAAACGAAAATCATTTTTGAGAAGAAAAAAATTTGTATGGGAGGGCCCCTGCTAGAACATATTTCCCAAGTGCGTCGATTTTGGGTCGCCGACACAAGCTCGGGTCAAAAAAATTTTTTTTTCACGGTGACTCAAAACATCAATTTTAGACTCCCCTGAGTATGAAAAGTGAAACGAAAATCATTTTTGAGAGGAAAAAATTTTTGTATGGGAGGGCCCCTGCTAGAACATATTTCCCAAGTGCGTCGATTTTGGGTCGCCGACACAAGCTCGGGTCAAAAAAATTTTTTTTTCACGGTGACTCAAAACATCAATTTTAGACTCCCCTGAGTATGAAAAGTGAAACGAAAATCATTTTTGAGAAGAAAAAATTTTTGTATGGGAGGGCCCCTGCTAGAACATATTTCCCAAGTGCGTCGATTTTGGGTCGCCGACACAAGCTCGGGTCAAAAAAATTTTTTTTTCACGGTGACTCAAAACATCAATTTTAGACTCCCCTGAGTATGAAAAGTGAAACGAAAATCATTTTTGAGAGGAAAAAATTTTTGTATGGGAGGGCCCCTGCTAGAACATATTTCCCAAGTGCGTCGATTTTGGGTCGCCGACACAAGCTCGGGTCAAAAAAATTTTTTTTTCACGGTGACTCAAAACATCAATTTTAGACTCCCCTGAGTATGAAAAGTGAAACGAAAATCATTTTTGAGAAGAAAAAATTTTTGTATGGGAGGGCCCCTGCTAGAACATTTTTCCCAAGTGCGTCGATTTTGGGTCGCCGACACAAGCTCGGGTCAAAAAATTTTTTTTTTCACGGTGACTCAAAACATCAATTTTAGACTCCCCTGAGTATGAAAAGTGAAACGAAAATCATTTTTGAGAAGAAAAAATTTTTGTATGGGAGGGCCCCTGCTAGAACATTTTTCCCAAGTAAATTCGATTTTACCCGGTGAGTCAAAAAATTTTGATAAAAATATTTTTCCAAAATCGTGTTCATTGCCTATTATAAGGGACCAGGTCAGCTCACACGCATTTTTGGAGACCATATGGAAAGTGCGTCTGGGATTGCGGAAATTAAGTTTAGAGTGTTAAATGATGGTTTCGCAATCCCGAAAGGCTCAAAATCCACCCTAAGGTCCCCTGGGTGAAATGTGGTTTCCAAGGTGTGAGCGCTATCGGTGATAGAGTTGGAATGTGATTTCCAGAGCGCAGGGCGACTGGGCTTAGAGCGAAAA
>NW_026453603.1:407500-410000 GCF_943734755.1 Anopheles moucheti | reverse complement strand
TTCATCATCGAAAATTTTTTCCAAAGTTGAAGCAAATGGGCCCTAGAGTATGAAAAGTGAAACCACGGATCGATTTGAGAAATTAAAATTTTTTGTATGGGAGGGCCCCTGCTAGAACATTTTTCCCAAGTGCGACCATTTTACCCAGTGAGTCAAAAAAAAATTTTTTTCACGGTGACTCAAAACTTCAATATTAGACTTCCCTGAGTATGAAAAGTGAAACGAAAATCATTTTTGAAAAGAAAAAAATTTTGTATGGGAGGGCCCCTGCTAGAACATTTTTACCAAGTGCGACCATTTTACCCGGTGAGTCAAAAAAAAATTTTTGTATGGGAGGGCCCCTGCTAGAACATTTTTCCCAAGTGCGTCGATTTTGGGTCGCCGACACAAGCTCGGGTCAAAAAAATTTTTTTTTCACGGTGACTCAAAACATCAATTTTAGACTCCCCTGAGTATGAAAAGTGAAACGAAAATCATTTTTGAGAAGAAAAAATTTTTGTATGGGAGGGCCCCTGCTAGAACATATTTCCCAAGTGCGTCGATTTTGGGTCGCCGACACAAGCTCGGGTCAAAAAAATTTTTTTTTCACGGTGACTCAAAACATCAATTTTAGACTCCCCTGAGTATGAAAAGTGAAACGAAAATCATTTTTGAGAAGAAAAAATTTTTGTATGGGAGGGCCCCTGCTAGAACATATTTCCCAAGTGCGTCGATTTTTGGGTCGCCGACACAAGCTCGGGTCAAAAAAATTTTTTTTTCTCGGTGACTCAAAACATCAATTTTAGACTCCCCTGAGTATGAAAAGTGAAACGAAAATCATTTTTGAGAAGAAAAAATTTTTGTATGGGAGGGCCCCTGCTAGAACATATTTCCCAAGTGCGTCGATTTTTGGGTCGCCGACACAAGCTCGGGTCAAAAAAATTTTTTTTTCTCGGTGACTCAAAACATCAATTTTAGACTCCCCTGAGTATGAAAAGTGAAACGAAAATCATTTTTGAGAAGAAAAAATTTTTGTATGGGAGGGCCCCTGCTAGAACATTTTTCCCAAGTGCGTCGATTTTGGGTCGCCGACACAAGCTCGGGTCAAAAAAATTTTTTTTTCACGGTGACTCAAAACATCAATTTTAGACTCCCCTGAGTATGAAAAGTGAAACGAAAATCATTTTTGAGAAGAAAAAATTTTTGTATGGGAGGGCCCCTGCTAGAACATTTTTCCCAAGTGCGTCGATTTTGGGTCGCCGACACAAGCTCGGGTCAAAAAAATTTTTTTTTCTCGGTGACTCAAAACATCAATTTTAGACTCCCCTGAGTATGAAAAGTGAAACGAAAATCATTTTTGAGAAGAAAAAAATTTGTATGGGAGGGCCCCTGCTAGAACATTTTTCCCAAGTAAATTCGATTTTACCCGGTGAGTCAAAAAATTTTGAAAAAAATATTTTGCCAAAATCGTGTTCATTGCCTATTATAAGGGACCAGGTCAGCTCACACGCATTTTTGGAGACCATATGGAAAGTGCGTCTGGGATTGCGGAAATTAAGTTTAGAGTGTTAAATGATGGTTTCGCAATCCCGAAAGGCTCAAAATCCACCCTAAGGTTCCCCGGGTGAAATGTGGTTTCCAAGGTGTGAGCACTATCGGTGATAGAGTTGGAATGTGATTTCCAGAGCGCAGGGCGACTGGGCTAGAGCGAAAATCATAGACAAAGGTAAGTATTGGACTGAACGACTCGAAGCAAACGAAAATCATAGACAAGGGTAATGGACTGAACGACTCGAAGCAAACGAAAATCACATACAAGAGTAATGGACTGAACGAATCGAAGCAAACGAAAACCGCAAACAAGGGTAATGGACTGAACGAATCGAAGCAAACGAAAACCACAGACAAGAGTAATGGAGTGAACGAATCGAAGCAAACGAAAACCAAAGACAAGAGTAATAAGAGTGAACGAATCGAAGCAAACGAAAACCATGAACACAGGGATAACTGAGAACGAACCTACCTATCAGAGCATGTGAAAGCATGGACAAGAGTACTGAAAATCGGACCAAACCTCTAGAAGCACACGAAAATCATGGACAAGAGTACTCAAAAACACGGACCAAACCTATGGAAGCACACGAAAACCATGAACACAGGGATAACTGAGAACGAACCTACCTATCAGAGCATGTGAAAGCATGGACAAGAGTACTGAAAATCGGACCAAACCTCTAGAAGCACACGAAAATCATGGACAAGAGTACTCAAAAACACGGACCAAACCTCTCGAAGCACACGAAAACCATAAACACAGGGATAACTGAGAACGAACCTACCTATCAGAGCATGTGAAAGCATGGACAAGAGTACTGAAAATCGGACCAAACCTCAAGAAGCACACGAAAATCATGGACAAGAGTACTCAAAAACACGGACCAAACCTATCGAAGCTCACGAAAACCATGAACACAGGGATAACTGAGAACGAACCTACCTATCAGAGCATGTGAAAGCATGG
>NW_026453603.1:395000-397500 GCF_943734755.1 Anopheles moucheti | reverse complement strand
GACTCAAAACATCAATTTTAGACTCCCCTGAGTATGAAAAGTGAAACGAAAATCATTTTTGAGAAGAAAAAATTTTTGTATGGGAGGGCCCCTGCTAGAACATTTTTCCCAAGTGCGTCGATTTTGGGTCGCCGACACAAGCTCGGGTCAAAAAAATTTTTTTTTCACGGTGACTCAAAACATCAATTTTAGACTCCCCTGAGTATGAAAAGTGAAACGAAAATCATTTTTGAGAAGAAAAAATTTTTGTATGGGAGGGCCCCTGCTAGAACATTTTTCCCAAGTGCGTCGATTTTGGGTCGCCGACACAAGCTCGGGTCAAAAAAATTTTTTTTTCTCGGTGACTCAAAACATCAATTTTAGACTCCCCTGAGTATGAAAAGTGAAACGAAAATCATTTTTGAGAAGAAAAAAATTTTGTATGGGAGGGCCTTAGCTAGAACATTTTTCCCAAGTGAGTCGATTTTTGGGTCGCGACCCAAGCTCGGGTCAAAAAAAAAATTTTTTTCATGGTGACTCAAAACATCAATTTTAGACTCCCCTGAGTATGAAAAGTGAAACGAAAATCATTTTTGAGAAGAAAAAAATTTGTATGGGAGGGCCCCTGCTAGAACATTTTTCCCAAGTAAATTCGATTTTACCCGGTGAGTCAAAAAATTTTGAAAAAAATATTTTGCCAAAATCGTGTTCATTGCCTATTATAAGGGACCAGGTCAGCTCACACGCATTTTTGGAGACCATATGGAAAGTGCGTCTGGGATTGCGGAAATTAAGTTTAGAGTGTTAAATGATGGTTTCGCAATCCCGAAAGGCTCAAAATCCACCCTAAGGTTCCCCGGGTGAAATGTGGTTTCCAAGGTGTGAGCACTATCGGTGATAGAGTTGGAATGTGATTTCCAGAGCGCAGGGCGACTGGGCTAGAGCGAAAATCATAGACAAAGGTAAGTATTGGACTGAACGACTCGAAGCAAACGAAAATCATAGACAAGGGTAATGGACTGAACGACTCGAAGCAAACGAAAATCACATACAAGAGTAATGGACTGAACGAATCGAAGCAAACGAAAACCGCAAACAAGGGTAATGGACTGAACGAATCGAAGCAAACGAAAACCACAGACAAGAGTAATGGAGTGAACGAATCGAAGCAAACGAAAACCACAGACAAGAGTAATAGAGTGAACGAATCGAAGCAAACGAAAACCACAGACAAGAGTAATAGAGTGAACGAATCGAAGCAAACGAAAACCACAGACAAGAGTAATAGAGTGAACGAATCGAAGCAAACGAAAGTCATGGACAAGAGTACTGAAAATCGGACCAAACCTCTAGAAGCACACGAAAATCATGGACAAGAGTACTCAAAAACACGGACCAAACCTATCGAAGCACACGAAAACCATGAACACAGGGATAACTGAGAACGAACCTACCTATCAGAGCATGTGAAAGCATGGACAAGAGTACTGAAAATCGGACCAAACCTCTAGAAGCACACGAAAATCATGGACAAGAGTACTCAAAAACACGGACCAAACCTATCGAAGCACACGAAAACCATGAACACAGGGATAACTGAGAACGAACCTACCTATCAGAGCATGTGAAAGCATGGACAAGAGTACTGAAAATCGGACCAAACCTCTAGAAGCACACGAAAATCATGGACAAGAGTACTCAAAAACACGGACCAAACCTATGGAAGCACACGAAAACCATGAACACAGGGATAACTGAGAACGAACCTACCTATCAGAGCATGTGAAAGCATGGACAAGAGTACTGAAAATCGGACCAAACCTCAAGAAGCACACGAAAATCATGGACAAGAGTACTCAAAAACACGGACCAAACCTATCGAAGCTCACGAAAACCATGAACACAGGGATAACTGAGAACGAACCTACCTATCAGAGCATGTGAAAGCATGGACAAGAGTACTGAAAATCGGACCAAACCTCTAGAAGCACACGAAAATCATGGACAAGAGTACTCAAAAACACGGACCAAACCTATCGAAGCTCACGAAAACCATGAACACAGGGATAACTGAAAACGAACCGAACCTCTCGTAGCAAACGAAAAACATGGACAAAATTATTCGAAACGAACCGAAGCTCGATGCGAAAAACATGGAAAAGCAAGCCCGTAAGTCGCACTATCAAGCCCATAAGTCGCACTATCAAGCCCATAAGTCGCACTATCAAGCCCGTTAGTCGCACTATCAAGCCCATAGGTCGCACTATCAAGCCCGTTGGTCGCACTATCAAAGCCCGTTAGTCGCACTATCAGGCCCATAAGTCGCACTATCAGGCCCGTAAGTCGCACCAAAAAGCCCGTAAATTGCCCTATCAAGCCCGTTAGTCGCACTATCAGGCCCATAAGTCGCACCAACAAGCCCGTAAATTACCCTATCAAGCCCATAAGTCGCACCAAAAAGCCCGTAAATTGCCCTATCAAGCCCATAAGTCGCACCAAAAAGCCCGTAATTCGCACCAAA
>NW_026453603.1:357500-372500 GCF_943734755.1 Anopheles moucheti | reverse complement strand
TTCACGGTGACTCAAAACATCAATTTTAGACTCCCCTGAGTATGAAAAGTGAAACGAAAATCATTTTTGAGAAGAAAAAAATTTTGTATGGGAGGGCCCCTGCTAGAACATTTTTCCCAAGTGCGTCGATTTTGGGTCGCCGACACAAGCTCGGGTCAAAAAAATTTTTTTTTCACGGTGACTCAAAACATCAATTTTAGACTCCCCTGAGTATGAAAAGTGAAACGAAAATCATTTTTGAGAAGAAAAAATTTTTGTATGGGAGGGCCCCTGCTAGAACATATTTCCCAAGTGCGTCGATTTTTGGGTCGCCGACACAAGCTCGGGTCAAAAAAATTTTTTTTTCTCGGTGACTCAAAACATCAATTTTAGACTCCCCTGAGTATGAAAAGTGAAACGAAAATCATTTTTGAGAAGAAAAAATTTTTGTATGGGAGGGCCCCTGCTAGAACATTTTTCCCAAGTGCGTCGATTTTGGGTCGCCGACACAAGCTCGGGTCAAAAAATTTTTTTTTTCACGGTGACTCAAAACATCAATTTTAGACTCCCCTGAGTATGAAAAGTGAAACGAAAATCATTTTTGAGAAGAAAAAATTTTTGTATGGGAGGGCCCCTGCTAGAACATATTTCCCAAGTGCGTCGATTTTGGGTCGCCGACACAAGCTCGGGTCAAAAAAATTTTTTTTTCACGGTGACTCAAAACATCAATTTTAGACTCCCCTGAGTATGAAAAGTGAAACGAAAATCATTTTTGAGAAGAAAAAAATTTTGTATGGGAGGGCCCCTGCTAGAACATTTTTCCCAAGTGCGTCGATTTTGGGTCGCCGACACAAGCTCGGGTCAAAAAAATTTTTTTTTCACGGTGACTCAAAACATCAATTTTAGACTCCCCTGAGTATGAAAAGTGAAACGAAAATCATTTTTGAGAAGAAAAAATTTTTGTATGGGAGGGCCCCTGCTAGAACATATTTCCCAAGTGCGTCGATTTTTGGGTCGCCGACACAAGCTCGGGTCAAAAAAATTTTTTTTTCTCGGTGACTCAAAACATCAATTTTAGACTCCCCTGAGTATGAAAAGTGAAACGAAAATCATTTTTGAGAAGAAAAAATTTTTGTATGGGAGGGCCCCTGCTAGAACATTTTTCCCAAGTGCGTCGATTTTGGGTCGCCGACACAAGCTCGGGTCAAAAAATTTTTTTTTTCACGGTGACTCAAAACATCAATTTTAGACTCCCCTGAGTATGAAAAGTGAAACGAAAATCATTTTTGAGAAGAAAAAATTTTTGTATGGGAGGGCCCCTGCTAGAACATATTTCCCAAGTGCGTCGATTTTGGGTCGCCGACACAAGCTCGGGTCAAAAAAATTTTTTTTTCACGGTGACTCAAAACATCAATTTTAGACTCCCCTGAGTATGAAAAGTGAAACGAAAATCATTTTTGAGAAGAAAAAAATTTTGTATGGGAGGGCCCCTGCTAGAACATTTTTCCCAAGTGCGTCGATTTTGGGTCGCCGACACAAGCTCGGGTCAAAAAAATTTTTTTTTCACGGTGACTCAAAACATCAATTTTAGACTCCCCTGAGTATGAAAAGTGAAACGAAAATCATTTTTGAGAAGAAAAAAATTTTGTATGGGAGGGCCCCTGCTAGAACATTTTTCCCAAGTGCGTCGATTTTGGGTCGCCGACACAAGCTCGGGTCAAAAAAATTTTTTTTTCACGGTGACTCAAAACATCAATTTTAGACTCCCCTGAGTATGAAAAGTGAAACGAAAATCATTTTTGAGAAGAAAAAATTTTTGTATGGGAGGGCCCCTGCTAGAACATTTTTCCCAAGTGAGTCGATTTTTGGGTCGCGACACAAGCTCGGGTCAAAAAAAATTTTTTTTTCATGGTGACTCAAAACATCAATTTTAGACTCCCCTGAGTATGAAAAGTGAAACGAAAATCATTTTTGAGAAGAAAAAAATTTTGTATGGGAGGGCCCCTGCTAGAACATTTTTCCCAAGTGCGTCGATTTTGGGTCGCCGACACAAGCTCGGGTCAAAAAAATTTTTTTTTCACGGTGACTCAAAACATCAATTTTAGACTCCCCTGAGTATGAAAAGTGAAACGAAAATCATTTTTGAGAAGAAAAAATTTTTGTATGGGAGGGCCCCTGCTAGAACATATTTCCCAAGTGCGTCGATTTTTGGGTCGCCGACACAAGCTCGGGTCAAAAAAATTTTTTTTTCTCGGTGACTCAAAACATCAATTTTAGACTCCCCTGAGTATGAAAAGTGAAACGAAAATCATTTTTGAGAAGAAAAAATTTTTGTATGGGAGGGCCCCTGCTAGAACATTTTTACCAAGTGCGACCATTTTACCCGGTGAGTCAAAAAAAAATTTTTGTATGGGAGGGCCCCTGCTAGAACATTTTTCCCAAGTGCGTCGATTTTGGGTCACCGACACAAGCTCGGGTCAAAAAAATTTTTTTTTCACGGTGACTCAAAACATCAATTTTAGACTCCCCTGAGTATGAAAAGTGAAACGAAAATCATTTTTGAGAAGAAAAAAATTTTGTATGGGAGGGCCCCTGCTAGAACATTTTTCCCAAGTGCGTCGATTTTGGGTCGCCGACACAAGCTCGGGTCAAAAAAATTTTTTTTTCACGGTGACTCAAAACATCAATTTTAGACTCCCCTGAGTATGAAAAGTGAAACGAAAATCATTTTTGAGAAGAAAAAATTTTTGTATGGGAGGGCCCCTGCTAGAACATATTTCCCAAGTGCGACCATTTTACCCAGTGAGTCAAAAAAAATTTTTTTCACGGTGACTCAAAACTTCAATATTAGACTCCCCTGAGTATGAAAAGTGAAACGAAAATCATTTTTGAGAAGAAAAAATTTTTGTATGGGAGGGCCCCTGCTAGAACATATTTCCCAAGTGCGTCGATTTTGGGTCGCCGACACAAGCTCGGGTCAAAAAAATTTTTTTTTCACGGTGACTCAAAACATCAATTTTAGACTCCCCTGAGTATGAAAAGTGAAACGAAAATCATTTTTGAGAAGAAAAAATTTTTGTATGGGAGGGCCCCTGCTAGAACATATTTCCCAAGTGCGTCGATTTTGGGTCGCCGACACAAGCTCGGGTCAAAAAATTTTTTTTTCACGGTGACTCAAAACATCAATTTTAGACTCCCCTGAGTATGAAAAGTGAAACGAAAATCATTTTTGAGAAGAAAAAATTTTTGTATGGGAGGGCCCCTGCTAGAACATTTTTACCAAGTGCGACCATTTTACCCGGTGAGTCAAAAAAAAAAATTTTTTCACGGTGACTCAAAACTTCAATATTAGACTCCCCTGAGTATGAAAAGTGAAACGAAAATCATTTTTGAGAAGAAAAAATTTTTGTATGGGAGGGCCCCTGCTAGAACATTTTTCCCAAGTGAGTCGATTTTTGGGTCGCGACACAAGCTCGGGTCAAAAAAAATTTTTTTTTCACGGTGACTCAAAACATCAATTTTAGACTCCCCTGAGTATGAAAAGTGAAACGAAAATCATTTTTGAGAAGAAAAAATTTTTGTATGGGAGGGCCCCTGCTAGAACATATTTCCCAAGTGCGTCGATTTTGGGTCGCCGACACAAGCTCGGGTCAAAAAAATTTTTTTTTCACGGTGACTCAAAACATCAATTCTAGACTCCCCTGAGTATGAAAAGTGAAACGAAAATCATTTTTGAGAAGAAAAAATTTTTGTATGGGAGGGCCCCTGCTAGAACATTTTTCCCAAGTGCGTCGATTTTTGGGTCGCCGACACAAGCTCGGGTCAAAAAAATTTTTTTTTCTCGGTGACTCAAAACATCAATTTTAGACTCCCCTGAGTATGAAAAGTGAAACGAAAATCATTTTTGAGAAGAAAAAATTTTTGTATGGGAGGGCCCCTGCTAGAACATTTTTACCAAGTGCGACCATTTTACCCGGTGAGTCAAAAAAAAATTTTTGTATGGGAGGGCCCCTGCTAGAACATTTTTCCCAAGTGCGTCGATTTTGGGTCACCGACACAAGCTCGGGTCAAAAAATTTTTTTTTTCACCGTGACTCAAAACATCAATTTTAGACTCCCCTGAGTATGAAAAGTGAAACGAAAATCATTTTTGAGAAGAAAAAATTTTTGTATGGGAGGGCCCCTGCTAGAACATATTTCCCAAGTGCGTCGATTTTGGGTCGCCGACACAAGCTCGGGTCAAAAAAATTTTTTTTTCACGGTGACTCAAAACATCAATTTTAGACTCCCCTGAGTATGAAAAGTGAAACGAAAATCATTTTTGAGAAGAAAAAAATTTTGTATGGGAGGGCCCCTGCTAGAACATTTTTCCCAAGTGCGTCGATTTTGGGTCGCCGACACAAGCTCGGGTCAAAAAAATTTTTTTTTCACGGTGACTCAAAACATCAATTTTAGACTCCCCTGAGTATGAAAAGTGAAACGAAAATCATTTTTGAGAAGAAAAAATTTTTGTATGGGAGGGCCCCTGCTAGAACATTTTTCCCAAGTGCGTCGATTTTGGGTCGCCGACACAAGCTCGGGTCAAAAAATTTTTTTTTTCACGGTGACTCAAAACATCAATTTTAGACTCCCCTGAGTATGAAAAGTGAAACGAAAATCATTTTTGAGAAGAAAAAATTTTTGTATGGGAGGGCCCCTGCTAGAACATTTTTCCCAAGTGAGTCGATTTTTGGGTCGCGACACAAGCTCGGGTCAAAAAAATTTTTTTTTCACGGTGACTCAAAACATCAATTTTAGACTCCCCTGAGTATGAAAAGTGAAACGAAAATCATTTTTGAGAAGAAAAAATTTTTGTATGGGAGGGCCCCTGCTAGAACATTTTTCCCAAGTGCGTCGATTTTGGGTCGCCGACACAAGCTCGGGTCAAAAAATTTTTTTTTTCACGGTGACTCAAAACATCAATTTTAGACTCCCCTGAGTATGAAAAGTGAAACGAAAATCATTTTTGAGAAGAAAAAATTTTTGTATGGGAGGGCCCCTGCTAGAACATTTTTCCCAAGTGAGTCGATTTTTGGGTCGCGACACAAGCTCGGGTCAAAAAATTTTTTTTTTCACCGTGACTCAAAACATCAATTTTAGACTCCCCTGAGTATGAAAAGTGAAACGAAAATCATTTTTGAGAAGAAAAAATTTTTGTATGGGAGGGCCCCTGCTAGAACATATTTCCCAAGTGCGTCGATTTTGGGTCGCCGACACAAGCTCGGGTCAAAAAAATTTTTTTTTCACGGTGACTCAAAACATCAATTTTAGACTCCCCTGAGTATGAAAAGTGAAACGAAAATCATTTTTGAGAAGAAAAAAATTTTGTATGGGAGGGCCCCTGCTAGAACATTTTTCCCAAGTGCGTCGATTTTGGGTCGCCGACACAAGCTCGGGTCAAAAAAATTTTTTTTTCACGGTGACTCAAAACATCAATTTTAGACTCCCCTGAGTATGAAAAGTGAAACGAAAATCATTTTTGAGAAGAAAAAATTTTTGTATGGGAGGGCCCCTGCTAGAACATATTTCCCAAGTGCGTCGATTTTTGGGTCGCCGACACAAGCTCGGGTCAAAAAAATTTTTTTTTCTCGGTGACTCAAAACATCAATTTTAGACTCCCCTGAGTATGAAAAGTGAAACGAAAATCATTTTTGAGAAGAAAAAATTTTTGTATGGGAGGGCCCCTGCTAGAACATTTTTCCCAAGTGCGTCGATTTTGGGTCGCCGACACAAGCTCGGGTCAAAAAATTTTTTTTTTCACGGTGACTCAAAACATCAATTTTAGACTCCCCTGAGTATGAAAAGTGAAACGAAAATCATTTTTGAGAAGAAAAAATTTTTGTATGGGAGGGCCCCTGCTAGAACATATTTCCCAAGTGCGTCGATTTTGGGTCGCCGACACAAGCTCGGGTCAAAAAAATTTTTTTTTCACGGTGACTCAAAACATCAATTTTAGACTCCCCTGAGTATGAAAAGTGAAACGAAAATCATTTTTGAGAAGAAAAAAATTTTGTATGGGAGGGCCCCTGCTAGAACATTTTTCCCAAGTGCGTCGATTTTGGGTCGCCGACACAAGCTCGGGTCAAAAAAATTTTTTTTTCACGGTGACTCAAAACATCAATTTTAGACTCCCCTGAGTATGAAAAGTGAAACGAAAATCATTTTTGAGAAGAAAAAATTTTTGTATGGGAGGGCCCCTGCTAGAACATATTTCCCAAGTGCGTCGATTTTTGGGTCGCCGACACAAGCTCGGGTCAAAAAAATTTTTTTTTCTCGGTGACTCAAAACATCAATTTTAGACTCCCCTGAGTATGAAAAGTGAAACGAAAATCATTTTTGAGAAGAAAAAATTTTTGTATGGGAGGGCCCCTGCTAGAACATTTTTCCCAAGTGCGTCGATTTTGGGTCGCCGACACAAGCTCGGGTCAAAAAAATTTTTTTTTCACGGTGACTCAAAACATCAATTTTAGACTCCCCTGAGTATGAAAAGTGAAACGAAAATCATTTTTGAGAAGAAAAAAATTTTGTATGGGAGGGCCCCTGCTAGAACATTTTTCCCAAGTGCGTCGATTTTGGGTCGCCGACACAAGCTCGGGTCAAAAAAATTTTTTTTTCACGGTGACTCAAAACATCAATTTTAGACTCCCCTGAGTATGAAAAGTGAAACGAAAATCATTTTTGAGAAGAAAAAATTTTTGTATGGGAGGGCCCCTGCTAGAACATATTTCCCAAGTGCGTCGATTTTTGGGTCGCCGACACAAGCTCGGGTCAAAAAAATTTTTTTTTCTCGGTGACTCAAAACATCAATTTTAGACTCCCCTGAGTATGAAAAGTGAAACGAAAATCATTTTTGAGAAGAAAAAATTTTTGTATGGGAGGGCCCCTGCTAGAACATTTTTCCCAAGTGCGTCGATTTTGGGTCGCCGACACAAGCTCGGGTCAAAAAATTTTTTTTTTCACGGTGACTCAAAACATCAATTTTAGACTCCCCTGAGTATGAAAAGTGAAACGAAAATCATTTTTGAGAAGAAAAAATTTTTGTATGGGAGGGCCCCTGCTAGAACATTTTTCCCAAGTGAGTCGATTTTTGGGTCGCGACACAAGCTCGGGTCAAAAAAAATTTTTTTTTCATGGTGACTCAAAACATCAATTTTAGACTCCCCTGAGTATGAAAAGTGAAACGAAAATCATTTTTGAGAAGAAAAAAATTTTGTATGGGAGGGCCCCTGCTAGAACATTTTTTCCAAGTGCGTCGATTTTGGGTCGCCGACACAAGCTCGGGTCAAAAAAATTTTTTTTTCACGGTGACTCAAAACATCAATTTTAGACTCCCCTGAGTATGAAAAGTGAAACGAAAATCATTTTTGAGAAGAAAAAATTTTTGTATGGGAGGGCCCCTGCTAGAACATATTTCCCAAGTGCGTCGATTTTTGGGTCGCCGACACAAGCTCGGGTCAAAAAAATTTTTTTTTCTCGGTGACTCAAAACATCAATTTTAGACTCCCCTGAGTATGAAAAGTGAAACGAAAATCATTTTTGAGAAGAAAAAATTTTTGTATGGGAGGGCCCCTGCTAGAACATTTTTACCAAGTGCGACCATTTTACCCGGTGAGTCAAAAAAAAATTTTTGTATGGGAGGGCCCCTGCTAGAACATTTTTCCCAAGTGCGTCGATTTTGGGTCACCGACACAAGCTCGGGTCAAAAAAATTTTTTTTTCACGGTGACTCAAAACATCAATTTTAGACTCCCCTGAGTATGAAAAGTGAAACGAAAATCATTTTTGAGAAGAAAAAAATTTTGTATGGGAGGGCCCCTGCTAGAACATTTTTCCCAAGTGCGTCGATTTTGGGTCGCCGACACAAGCTCGGGTCAAAAAAATTTTTTTTTCACGGTGACTCAAAACATCAATTTTAGACTCCCCTGAGTATGAAAAGTGAAACGAAAATCATTTTTGAGAAGAAAAAATTTTTGTATGGGAGGGCCCCTGCTAGAACATATTTCCCAAGTGCGACCATTTTACCCAGTGAGTCAAAAAAAATTTTTTTCACGGTGACTCAAAACTTCAATATTAGACTCCCCTGAGTATGAAAAGTGAAACGAAAATCATTTTTGAGAAGAAAAAATTTTTGTATGGGAGGGCCCCTGCTAGAACATATTTCCCAAGTGCGTCGATTTTGGGTCGCCGACACAAGCTCGGGTCAAAAAAATTTTTTTTTCACGGTGACTCAAAACATCAATTTTAGACTCCCCTGAGTATGAAAAGTGAAACGAAAATCATTTTTGAGAAGAAAAAAATTTTGTATGGGAGGGCCCCTGCTAGAACATATTTCCCAAGTGCGACCATTTTACCCAGTGAGTCAAAAAAAATTTTTTTCACGGTGACTCAAAACTTCAATATTAGACTCCCCTGAGTATGAAAAGTGAAACGAAAATCATTTTTGAGAAGAAAAAATTTTTGTATGGGAGGGCCCCTGCTAGAACATTTTTCCCAAGTGAGTCGATTTTTGGGTCGCGACACAAGCTCGGGTCAAAAAATTTTTTTTTTCACCGTGACTCAAAACATCAATTTTAGACTCCCCTGAGTATGAAAAGTGAAACGAAAATCATTTTTGAGAAGAAAAAATTTTTGTATGGGAGGGCCCCTGCTAGAACATATTTCCCAAGTGCGTCGATTTTGGGTCGCCGACACAAGCTCGGGTCAAAAAAATTTTTTTTTCACGGTGACTCAAAACATCAATTTTAGACTCCCCTGAGTATGAAAAGTGAAACGAAAATCATTTTTGAGAAAAAAAAAATTTTGTATGGGAGGGCCCCTGCTAGAACATTTTTCCCAAGTGCGTCGATTTTGGGTCGCCGACACAAGCTCGGGTCAAAAAAATTTTTTTTTCACGGTGACTCAAAACATCAATTTTAGACTCCCCTGAGTATGAAAAGTGAAACGAAAATCATTTTTGAGAAGAAAAAATTTTTGTATGGGAGGGCCCCTGCTAGAACATATTTCCCAAGTGCGTCGATTTTTGGGTCGCCGACACAAGCTCGGGTCAAAAAAATTTTTTTTTCTCGGTGACTCAAAACATCAATTTTAGACTCCCCTGAGTATGAAAAGTGAAACGAAAATCATTTTTGAGAAGAAAAAATTTTTGTATGGGAGGGCCCCTGCTAGAACATTTTTCCCAAGTGCGTCGATTTTGGGTCGCCGACACAAGCTCGGGTCAAAAAATTTTTTTTTTCACGGTGACTCAAAACATCAATTTTAGACTCCCCTGAGTATGAAAAGTGAAACGAAAATCATTTTTGAGAAGAAAAAATTTTTGTATGGGAGGGCCCCTGCTAGAACATATTTCCCAAGTGCGTCGATTTTGGGTCGCCGACACAAGCTCGGGTCAAAAAAATTTTTTTTTCACGGTGACTCAAAACATCAATTTTAGACTCCCCTGAGTATGAAAAGTGAAACGAAAATCATTTTTGAGAAGAAAAAAATTTTGTATGGGAGGGCCCCTGCTAGAACATTTTTCCCAAGTGCGTCGATTTTGGGTCGCCGACACAAGCTCGGGTCAAAAAAATTTTTTTTTCACGGTGACTCAAAACATCAATTTTAGACTCCCCTGAGTATGAAAAGTGAAACGAAAATCATTTTTGAGAAGAAAAAATTTTTGTATGGGAGGGCCCCTGCTAGAACATATTTCCCAAGTGCGTCGATTTTTGGGTCGCCGACACAAGCTCGGGTCAAAAAAATTTTTTTTTCTCGGTGACTCAAAACATCAATTTTAGACTCCCCTGAGTATGAAAAGTGAAACGAAAATCATTTTTGAGAAGAAAAAATTTTTGTATGGGAGGGCCCCTGCTAGAACATTTTTCCCAAGTGCGTCGATTTTGGGTCGCCGACACAAGCTCGGGTCAAAAAATTTTTTTTTTCACGGTGACTCAAAACATCAATTTTAGACTCCCCTGAGTATGAAAAGTGAAACGAAAATCATTTTTGAGAAGAAAAAATTTTTGTATGGGAGGGCCCCTGCTAGAACATATTTCCCAAGTGCGTCGATTTTGGGTCGCCGACACAAGCTCGGGTCAAAAAAATTTTTTTTTCACGGTGACTCAAAACATCAATTTTAGACTCCCCTGAGTATGAAAAGTGAAACGAAAATCATTTTTGAGAAGAAAAAAATTTTGTATGGGAGGGCCCCTGCTAGAACATTTTTCCCAAGTGCGTCGATTTTGGGTCGCCGACACAAGCTCGGGTCAAAAAAATTTTTTTTTCACGGTGACTCAAAACATCAATTTTAGACTCCCCTGAGTATGAAAAGTGAAACGAAAATCATTTTTGAGAAGAAAAAAATTTTGTATGGGAGGGCCCCTGCTAGAACATTTTTCCCAAGTGCGTCGATTTTGGGTCGCCGACACAAGCTCGGGTCAAAAAAATTTTTTTTTCACGGTGACTCAAAACATCAATTTTAGACTCCCCTGAGTATGAAAAGTGAAACGAAAATCATTTTTGAGAAGAAAAAATTTTTGTATGGGAGGGCCCCTGCTAGAACATTTTTCCCAAGTGAGTCGATTTTTGGGTCGCGACACAAGCTCGGGTCAAAAAAAATTTTTTTTTCATGGTGACTCAAAACATCAATTTTAGACTCCCCTGAGTATGAAAAGTGAAACGAAAATCATTTTTGAGAAGAAAAAAATTTTGTATGGGAGGGCCCCTGCTAGAACATTTTTCCCAAGTGCGTCGATTTTGGGTCGCCGACACAAGCTCGGGTCAAAAAAATTTTTTTTTCACGGTGACTCAAAACATCAATTTTAGACTCCCCTGAGTATGAAAAGTGAAACGAAAATCATTTTTGAGAAGAAAAAATTTTTGTATGGGAGGGCCCCTGCTAGAACATATTTCCCAAGTGCGTCGATTTTTGGGTCGCCGACACAAGCTCGGGTCAAAAAAATTTTTTTTTCTCGGTGACTCAAAACATCAATTTTAGACTCCCCTGAGTATGAAAAGTGAAACGAAAATCATTTTTGAGAAGAAAAAATTTTTGTATGGGAGGGCCCCTGCTAGAACATTTTTACCAAGTGCGACCATTTTACCCGGTGAGTCAAAAAAAAATTTTTGTATGGGAGGGCCCCTGCTAGAACATTTTTCCCAAGTGCGTCGATTTTGGGTCACCGACACAAGCTCGGGTCAAAAAAATTTTTTTTTCACGGTGACTCAAAACATCAATTTTAGACTCCCCTGAGTATGAAAAGTGAAACGAAAATCATTTTTGAGAAGAAAAAAATTTTGTATGGGAGGGCCCCTGCTAGAACATTTTTCCCAAGTGCGTCGATTTTGGGTCGCCGACACAAGCTCGGGTCAAAAAAATTTTTTTTTCACGGTGACTCAAAACATCAATTTTAGACTCCCCTGAGTATGAAAAGTGAAACGAAAATCATTTTTGAGAAGAAAAAATTTTTGTATGGGAGGGCCCCTGCTAGAACATATTTCCCAAGTGCGTCGATTTTTGGGTCGCCGACACAAGCTCGGGTCAAAAAAATTTTTTTTTCTCGGTGACTCAAAACATCAATTTTAGACTCCCCTGAGTATGAAAAGTGAAACGAAAATCATTTTTGAGAAGAAAAAATTTTTGTATGGGAGGGCCCCTGCTAGAACATTTTTCCCAAGTGCGTCGATTTTGGGTCGCCGACACAAGCTCGGGTCAAAAAATTTTTTTTTTCACGGTGACTCAAAACATCAATTTTAGACTCCCCTGAGTATGAAAAGTGAAACGAAAATCATTTTTGAGAAGAAAAAATTTTTGTATGGGAGGGCCCCTGCTAGAACATTTTTCCCAAGTGAGTCGATTTTTGGGTCGCCGACACAAGCTCGGGTCAAAAAATTTTTTTTTTCACGGTGACTCAAAACATCAATTTTAGACTCCCCTGAGTATGAAAAGTGAAACGAAAATCATTTTTGAGAAGAAAAAAATTTTGTATGGGAGGGCCCCTGCTAGAACATATTTCCCAAGTGCGACCATTTTACCCAGTGAGTCAAAAAAAATTTTTTTCACGGTGACTCAAAACTTCAATATTAGACTCCCCTGAGTATGAAAAGTGAAACGAAAATCATTTTTGAGAAGAAAAAATTTTTGTATGGGAGGGCCCCTGCTAGAACATTTTTCCCAAGTGCGTCGATTTTGGGTCGCCGACACAAGCTCGGGTCAAAAAAATTTTTTTTTCACGGTGACTCAAAACATCAATTTTAGACTCCCCTGAGTATGAAAAGTGAAACGAAAATCATTTTTGAGAAGAAAAAATTTTTGTATGGGAGGGCCCCTGCTAGAACATATTTCCCAAGTGCGTCGATTTTTGGGTCGCCGACACAAGCTCGGGTCAAAAAAATTTTTTTTTCTCGGTGACTCAAAACATCAATTTTAGACTCCCCTGAGTATGAAAAGTGAAACGAAAATCATTTTTGAGAAGAAAAAATTTTTGTATGGGAGGGCCCCTGCTAGAACATTTTTCCCAAGTGCGTCGATTTTGGGTCGCCGACACAAGCTCGGGTCAAAAAATTTTTTTTTTCACGGTGACTCAAAACATCAATTTTAGACTCCCCTGAGTATGAAAAGTGAAACGAAAATCATTTTTGAGAAGAAAAAATTTTTGTATGGGAGGGCCCCTGCTAGAACATTTTTCCCAAGTGAGTCGATTTTTGGGTCGCGACACAAGCTCGGGTCAAAAAAAATTTTTTTTTCATGGTGACTCAAAACATCAATTTTAGACTCCCCTGAGTATGAAAAGTGAAACGAAAATCATTTTTGAGAAGAAAAAATTTTTGTATGGGAGGGCCCCTGCTAGAACATATTTCCCAAGTGCGTCGATTTTTGGGTCGCCGACACAAGCTCGGGTCAAAAAAATTTTTTTTTCTCGGTGACTCAAAACATCAATTTTAGACTCCCCTGAGTATGAAAAGTGAAACGAAAATCATTTTTGAGAAGAAAAAATTTTTGTATGGGAGGGCCCCTGCTAGAACATTTTTCCCAAGTGCGTCGATTTTGGGTCGCCGACACAAGCTCGGGTCAAAAAAATTTTTTTTTCACGGTGACTCAAAACATCAATTTTAGACTCCCCTGAGTATGAAAAGTGAAACGAAAATCATTTTTGAGAAGAAAAAATTTTTGTATGGGAGGGCCCCTGCTAGAACATTTTTCCCAAGTGAGTCGATTTTTGGGTCGCGACACAAGCTCGGGTCAAAAAAAATTTTTTTTTCATGGTGACTCAAAACATCAATTTTAGACTCCCCTGAGTATGAAAAGTGAAACGAAAATCATTTTTGAGAAGAAAAAAATTTGTATGGGAGGGCCCCTGCTAGAACATTTTTCCCAAGTAAATTCGATTTTACCCGGTGAGTCAAAAAATTTTGAAAAAAATATTTTGCCAAAATCGTGTTCATTGCCTATTATAAGGGACCAGGTCAGCTCACACGCATTTTTGGAGACCATATGGAAAGTGCGTCTGGGATTGCGGAAATTAAGTTTAGAGTGTTAAATGATGGTTTCGCAATCCCGAAAGGCTCAAAATCCACCCTAAGGTCCCCTGGGTGAAATGTGGTTTCCAAGGTGTGAGCGCTATCGGTGATAGAGTTGGAATGTGATTTCCAGAGCGCAGGGCGACTGGGCTTAGAGCGAAAATCATAGACAAGGGTAAGTATTGGACTGAACGACTCGAAGCAAACGAAAATCATAGACAAGGGTAATGGACTGAACGACTCGAAGCAAACGAAAACCACACACAAGAGTAATGGACTGAACGAATCGAAGCAAACGAAAATCACATACAAGAGTAATGGACTGAACGAATCGAAGCAAACGAAAAACCACAGACAAGAGTAATGGAGTGAACGAATCGAAGCAAACGAAAACCAAAGACAAGAGTAATAGAGTGAACGAATCGAAGCAAACGAAAACCATGAACACAGGGATAACTGAGAACGAACCTACCTATCAGAGCATGTGAAAGCATGGACAAGAGTACTGAAAATCGGACCAAACCTCTAGAAGCACACGAAAATCATGGACAAGAGTACTCAAAAACACGGACCAAACCTATGGAAGCACACGAAAACCATGAACACAGGGATAACTGAGAACGAACCTACCTATCAGAGCATGTGAAAGCATGGACAAGAGTACTGAAAATCGGACCAAACCTCTAGAAGCACACGAAAATCATGGACAAGAGTACTCAAAAACACGGACCAAACCTATGGAAGCACACGAAAACCATGAACACAGGGATAACTGAGAACGAACCTACCTATCAGAGCATGTGAAAGCATGGACAAGAGTACTGAAAATCGGACCAAACCTCTAGAAGCACACGAAAATCATGGACAAGAGTACTCAAAAACACGGACCAAACCTATGGAAGCACACGAAAACCATGAACACAGGGATAACTGAGAACGAACCTACCTATCAGAGCATGTGAAAGCATGGACAAGAGTACTGAAAATCGGACCAAACCTCTAGAAGCACACGAAAATCATGGACAAGAGTACTCAAAAACACGGACCAAACCTATGGAAGCACACGAAAACCATGAACACAGGGATAACTGAGAACGAACCTACCTATCAGAGCATGTGAAAGCATGGACAAGAGTACTGAAAATCGGACCAAACCTCTAGAAGCACACGAAAATCATGGACAAGAGTACTCAAAAACACGGACCAAACCTCTCGAAGCACACGAAAACCATAAACACAGGGATAACTGAGAACGAACCTACCTATCAGAGCATGTGAAAGCATGGACAAGAGTACTGAAAATCGGACCAAACCTCAAGAAGCACACGAAAATCATGGACAAGAGTACTCAAAAACACGGACCAAACCTATCGAAGCTCACGAAAACCATGAACACAGGGATAACTGAGAACGAACCTACCTATCAGAGCATGTGAAAGCATGGACAAGAGTACTGAAAATCGGACCAAACCTCAAGAAGCACACGAAAA